>NW_025806603.1:0-2020 GCF_022045245.1 Lucilia cuprina
TCTAGTCTATAGTCTAGTCTATAGTCTAGTCTATAGTCTAGTCTATAGTCTAGTCTATAGTCTAGTCTATAGTCTAGTCTATAGTCTAGTCTGTAGTCTAGTCTGTAGCCTAGTATATAGTCTAGTCTAGTATATGTTTTATTTGTAATATCAAGTTTTTAGTTTCTTGTTTATAATCTACATTATATTTTTGGGATATTTTTTGTATAAAATATCTGAAAATTTTCTAAACGAACATTTGTGTTTACCACAGAATAACCCACATTTAACAACAATGTTGCTGCATTTTATGCAACAAACATGAAATTATATAACAAATTTCATGTTGAACAAAACAACAACAAAAAACGTATTAGTTTTGCTTGGCTAAACAAAAATCCAATGAATTTGACTTGTAACAATTGAAACACAAACAAAAACAACAAGCAACTTTAACAGGGAGTATATAGAATGAATAACAACCTGAAACATATAAAAACCACAATATAAAATGCAAATTACAACAAATTTATAAAAAAATATGCAACAAAATAAAAACATATAAAAACCCTAATTACAAGCAATACAAAGGAACAGAGAAATTATAAGCTTAAAAGTAGGCAACATTAATTGTGCGCACATTTACTTTTAAGGGATAATGTGAAAGCTTTTGATAATTTATTAAAATATTTCTGTTTAATTTTTTTATTTTAATTATTTATCATGTTATACACAATTAATTACATGCGTTTTTATTTATGTTTTTTAAATCAATTTAGCGCTAAATGTCAACAATTTACATTTTATTATTTTTATGCGTAATTTTATTACAATTTTGTGGTTTTAAATCACAAAATAATATAAATTGACATTTATTTTTAGTTTGAAAAATAAAAAGATTTATAAAATAGCTTTTTAACAAATTTATAGTATTTAAATATAAAATGTCATATTTTACATTTTGAGTCGTATTACAATGTTTTATTTACAATTTAATTAATATGTTAGTTATTTTTATTAAGTATTTAGTATGTTAGTGTAATATTAGTAATTATATTAAAATTGGGTGGTTGGAAAGGTTTTCTGCCTAGATTAGTATTTGCAGTTTTTTTAACTAAACTACAGACTTGACTATAGCGTAGAATATACGCTATAGTCTTGACTATAGACTAGACTATAGACTAGCCTATAGACTAGACTATAGACTAGACTATAGACTAGACTATAGACTAGACTATAGACTAGACTATAGACTAGACTATAGACTAGACTATAGACTAGACTATAGACTAGACTATAGACTAGACTATAGACTAGACTATAGACTAGACTATAGACTAGACTATAGACTAGATTATAGACTAGACTATAGACTAGACTATAGACTAGACTATAGACTAGATTATAGATTAGACTATGGACTAGACTATAGACTAGACTATAGACAAGACTATCGATTAGACTATAGACTAGACTATAGACAAGACTATAGACTAGACTATAGACTAGACTATAGACTAGACTATAGACTAGACTATAGACTAGACTATAGACTAGTCTATAGACTAGACTATAGACTAGACTATAGACTAGACTATAGACTAGACTATAGACTAGACTATAGACTAGACTAGACTATAGACTAGACTAGACTATAGACTAGACTAGACTATAGACAAGTAAGATTGTTATATTCGGCCATGCCAAATCTTATATACCCACCATCAAATCATTCATGTTTATGTAGAATTTTACTGATGTACTCACATTTTTGGGTCAGTAATAAGTCTTAAAGTCATTTTCAGAAGGGGACCTTGGTAAGGTCAATTATAAATCCATTTTCATTAAATTTATGAAAATGATTTTATTTCCTATAAAACTTTTTTATGTCAAATTTTATTGCTTTATATATGTATGTTATGAGCAGATATGGGCATAAATTTAAGTTCTCATTAAACATGTTTGTGTTGAATTTCACCGCTATTGATACATCTCTTAGCGATAAAGTTATTTTCTGAAGGGGGCATTATAATAGGGATAT
>NW_025806604.1:0-2346 GCF_022045245.1 Lucilia cuprina
GTCTAGTCTATAGTCTAGTCTATAGTCTAGTCTATAGTCTAGTCTATAGTCTAGTCTATAGTCTAGTATATAGTCTAGTATATAGTCTAGTATATAGTCTAGTATATATATGTATGTACATAGTATGTGTTACAGTCTAATTTTTTGCAAAAATCATATTTTTAATCGTTAAATCCCCCTTAGACCATTTATGATAATTTCTTAATTTTAAAAGATATAAAATGTACCAAATGACCAGTGAGGGGAATCCAAAGTTTTGTTTTAACGTAATTTCACCATTAAAATCATAAAAGTGACAACTTCAACATTTAAAAACATCAGCAACATGCAACCAAATAGAAGCGATTCAGTAATAATGCAATAAAAAATATGGACTAAAAACAAAAAAAAAAACACACGAGAATAGAAAATTTCAAATCGCACGCACCTTAAATTTTGGTACTCACAGACATACATATGAACATCCATAACTACATACATATGTCATATGTATACCTATATATGGATGAGTACAATACTATATGTACTCTAGGAATAATTTTGAATTTCTATTAAATTCACTTGCTCTTCAAAAGGCAATTTTGCAAGATAGTTTGTAGTTGTAGTAGTCGTTTTAATATAATGAGAATATGTTTTTATAAAAAACATTTTTTTGTTTTTAATTTCAAAACAACTTAAATTAAATTCATACAGCAGGGAGTGTCTTTTTAACTCCATTTAGTTGTTGTTTCTATTATTTTAACAATTTTCACTTACATGCTTATTCCAGTAGAGTAATGTAGGAGTTTATCATGAAAATATCAACAAACTAGAGATATACAGAAAGGACTCTGATATAAAAGTGTTTTAGGTTGGTTGTTTAGATGGATGGTTAGTTGTCCTTTTCTTGTCTTGTGCTTAGAACTAACTAGGCTGCGCTTAGCAAAGAAAGAAATTAAATAGTTTAGACGATAAACAGTTAAGATGAGTTACCCTATAGAAATAGGCTTTAAATAGAGAACATCATGTTACTTCAGCAATAAAATTTTTTTAATAAAAAACTTCTTTTTTCATAATAAATAGAACAGTTTTGAAATTATTTCTGTAAAATAACATTTTAATATAAACTCTTTGAATGAGTTAATTATCGGACCAGTTCCAAAGATTAATGTTTATTCCCAAAAGAAAATTTCATTTTTCTTAGTTTTTAAAACTTTGATAAAGGAAACATATTTCTATACTTATTGTCTAGGCTGCTTGATTCTTGGTATCCTGTAGGGTAAAATACGTTAACTAGAGGTACTTCATCTATTTATTATTTTTTCATAGTTGGGTATAAAAATAATGTATTAGGAATGTATACACTTTGTCGTGCTGCGACACTCCTTGATGTAATGTGCATGCTTTTGTTAGGTTCCAGCAGTATTATGTGTTTGTATATTTATATGAATATGTTAAGAATTATATTAGCACAAGGCCAGACTTAAAAGTTCCTTTAAAAAAAGACTTTTTTAATGTTATGTTTTATTCACGAACTGAACTGAAACTGAACTGAAACTGAACTAGAACTGAACTAGAACTGAACTAGAACTGAACTAGAACTAAACTAGAACTGAACTAGAACTAAACTAGAACTGAACTAGAACTGAACTAGAACTTAACTAGAACTGATCTAGAACTGAACTAGAACTAAACTAGAACTGAACTAGAACTGAACTAGAACTGAACTAGAACTGAACTAGAACTGAACTAGAACTGAACTAGAACTGAACTAGAACTGAACTAGAACTGAACTAGAACTGAACTAGAAGTGAACTAGAACTGAACTAGAACTGAACTAGAACTGAACTAGAACTGAACTAGAACTGAACTAGAACTGAACTAGAACTGAACTAGAACTGAACTAGAACTGAACTAGAACTGAACTAGAACTGAACTAGAACTGAACTAGAACTGAACTAGAACTGAACTAGAACTGAACTACAGCTGAACTAGAACTGAACTAGAACTGAACTAGAACTGAAATAGAACTGAACTAGAACTGAACTAGAAATGAACTAGAACTGAACTAGATCTGATCTAGAACTGAACTAGAACTGAACTAGAACTGAAGTAGAACTGAAGTAGAACTGAAGTAGAACTGAACTAGAACTGAACTAGAACTGAACTAGAACTGAACTAGGACTGAACTAGAACTGAACTAGAACTGAATTAGAACTGAATTAGAACTGAACTAGAACTGAACTAGAACTGAACTACAACTGAACTACAACTGAATTAGAACTGAACTAGAACTGAACTAGAACTGAACTAGAACTGAACTAGAACTGAACTAGAACTGAACTAGAACTGAACTAGAACTGAACT
>NW_025806604.1:2618-4357 GCF_022045245.1 Lucilia cuprina
AGAACTGAACTAGAACTGAACTAGAACTGAACTAGAACTGAACTAGAACTGAACTAGAACTGAACTAGAACTGAACTAAAACTGAACTAAAACTGAACTAAAACTGAATTAGAACTGAACTAGAACTGAACTAGAACTGAACTAGAACTTGAACTGAACATGAACTAATCCATAAATAAACTAAAATTGAAACAGATATTAAATAACACTAATATAGAACTGTACAAAATCTTGTTTTAGCCTGAAGGAATAAATTACTTTTCAAACTGTTTTCGTAATATTTAAAGCACTTCTTCGGGGTGGCATTTGGCTGTTGGTTTTTTAATACGATATGATGTAGTGTTAGTGGCATATTTAAACATCACATATTTTCTAACGATATTTTTCCGTTTATTCCTTTAAATAGTTCTAAAATGAATACAAAAAACAAACTATGGCTATTTTTTGTTTGTGTATGTCGTCTTTCTAAGAAAAAGATACAGGGTTATCAACGCAATTCTCTAAAATTTAAAACCCACCACAGAACCAAGTATCCTTTTTAACTTGTTTCCTCATTTCTTTATCTATTTGTGCTTAATAACACATACACACGCTATACGCTCCTACATTTGTTTTCTCACCCTGTATATTTAAATAAATCTTAAGTAAAATCGTTGGAAATTAATGGCCAGCAAAAGCTAACTGTAAAAAAGGATAGGTCTTTTTGTCTAAAGCAGAATATTCAAATTTTAGTCTTTAACAATCATTCGAAATACAAACGTTACCAAAAAATAACGGTTAAACAAATAAATACTTTAATAAAACTAAAAACTTGTTGATTTATAAAAAAATAAAAATAATTTAAATAATAAATAAGTAAATCAGCATGAGTGTCGATGAGGATAAAGAATTTATGGAACCAAATCCTGAAACTGCTTGGCTGGAACAGACCACAACAATTGGGGAATTTAGAGTTTGGCATATTATAGCATTTTGTGTGGGCATTTTATTAAGTATAGGTAAATTTTGGAAATTAAAATAAATTAAAAAAAATACTAATCCGAAACATTTATAAAGTCATAATGGTGTGCTGCTGCATGAGATTTCGAATACCGCGCACCAAACAGGAAATCGAAGCGGATTATCAAAGGAAACAGATTACTAAGAAATTTCGTGAAAAATTACAACAAATTAAAAATTCAGAAATGGATGATATGGATTTACAAAAAGGTATAAATTTATTTTTATTATAAGTTTTCTTTTACTTGTTAAATTTTATTTCTTTTTTTTATATCTCAGTCCGTCACTGTAAATAAGTGCAATTTTAATTATGTATTTTTATATGAAAAAATTTCAATGTAAATAACTATGTAAACGTTTTTGTAAAATACTTCCTTTTGGAATTAGTTTTTTGTCTTCTTTATATTAACTTTTACTAGGCATGTTTAACACTCATTCAAACTTTTATACTCAAAAGCAAAAGTTTACGTTCTTTTTAGATTTTACACTTTCTATGTCTTCTCTATTAGGGCGAAAACTTTATATTTAGTTCTCTCGAATACTCGATTTATCCCTATTTTTTTATGTAAGAAAAAACCTCATCTACAGGTGAGTTTTGTTAGATAATGTCTCTTTCTTTAAGATTGAACTTTTCTATCTATCTATCTATCTATCTATCTATCTATCTATCTATCTATCTATCTATCTATCTATCTATCTATCTATCTATCTATCTATATATCTATCTATCTGTCTATCTA
>NW_025806605.1:0-1946 GCF_022045245.1 Lucilia cuprina
GTTCTAGTTCTGTTCTAGTTCTGTTCTAGTTCTGTTCTAGTTCTGTTCTAGTTCTGTTATAGTTCTGTTCTAGTTCTGTTCTAGTTCTGTTCCAGTTCTGTTCTAGTTATGTTCTATTGTTCTCCATAGTTCCTAGTATCTAACTTTATAGTTTTTCTTCCAGTGTTTTTGTTTGGGGGTAGAATTTCTTATCTGGAGTTGCCATATGTTTCAGTTTTCCTTTATACTCTCAAATTTAATTTAGACTTTTAACTAGTTTTGTCAAATTCCCCAATGGTTCAAGATAAATAAAATACATTTTAATAGTTATATTAGTTTCAATACAATTTCTATATTGTAGTTTATGTTGTTGTTCTTGCTGGAGTACTCATCGTGTTCTCCATTAAATTGTGTGGTTTAACGCCTGCGCCTTAAAAGGGTGTAAATTTTACCCTAATTTTGAAATGGTAGCAAAAGTAACAAAAGTATTTTCACTGCTCAAAACGAAATCTACCCTTATTGGGTACACACAACGGTCGTGGGATACTAAAAGAATAAAAATATTTGAAAAAAAAAAGAAAATAAAAAATTATAAAAAATAGTGAATCATAAAATGAAAACGGCTTTTAATCGATTTTAAACCGAGAAAAAATTATAAAAAAATTTAATTTCTAAAGAAAAAGTAAAGTTTTTAATAAAATTTATGAAAAATTATATTTAAAAAAAGAAAATATAAAAATTTTTGAATTAATAATAAAAATATTAAGAAAATTTGTTTAAAATTAAAAAAAGGAATTTTTTCTCTATGAAAAAAGAAATTTTCTGTATAATAAAGTAGAAAAATAGTTCTTTGCTAGACACAAAGTAACAGTTCTTGTGTGAGTGTGTGTGTTTCAATGAAAATTTTGCAAAAGTTTTAAAGGAAAAAAAAAATTAAGAAAAAAGTATAAAAAAAATTTGTAAAAGTATAAAAGTTATAAACCAAAAATCAGTAAATTTCTTTAATTAATTTATTTTTGTTAATTGTAATGTGCTTCTTTGGATATTTTTTAATATTTTCACTAATTTTAACAACAATTATAATTTTATTACTTATTTGTGCAACAACACAAAAAACTTTAATACAATTATTGGATGATTTTCAATTAACAGCGAATTTTGTTAATTTTACTAATATTTTAACAGATAATTCTGTACAACAACAACAAAATCAAGAACAACAACAACATCAGCAACAACAACAACAACAAAATATTATTATACTTAAAAAACAACCAATATTTATGCCAACTTATTAAACAAAAAAAAATCCTTTAAATTTTTTAAATAATTGGTAACAAAATTTTCAAAAAAAAAAAAAAAAAGAAAATCAAAAAAAATCAAAATCATTTCAAATCATTTCAAAATTCATAAAATTCTTTTGTTTTAATACGTTTCTATTTAAACATATTTTAATTATTTTTTGTAAAAATAAAGTTTTTTAAGATTTTTTTTCAATACTTTTTATGTATTTATTGCATATCGTATATAGTGATTCAGGGTCTTAGAGCTTTACATATATTTTATCTCTTTTTCACTCTTAAACAGAGAATGTCTTTGGGAATTTCTATTAAATTAAAGAAAAATATACAAATTTTTATATGAAAACATTTGTGCATTTCACAACCTCAGTTGTATGGTTTTATAGGTTTTATAATTTATGTTTTAATTGATTCATGCAACTTTATCATACAGGTTGTGAATTGCAAATATGTTAATTTGTTTGATAATTAATCAATAGTCTCTTGATATAGAACTAGAAATGGAATCGAACTTTACTAGAACAGAACTAGAACAGAACTAGAACAGAACTAGAACTGAACTAGTACAGAACTAGAACTAAACTAGAACTGAACTAGAACTGAACTAGAACTGAACTAGAACTGAACTAGAACTGAACTAGAACTGAACTAGAACTGAACTAGAAC
>NW_025806606.1:0-1437 GCF_022045245.1 Lucilia cuprina
TGCAGTTTTGTGACACATTATGAGAGCAAAAACAAAATTTATGAATATTTAATAAGTGGCAATGAATATTGTTTGGCATCATATTTGTTGTCATAATAGAATGATGTAAGAAATTGAGAAATTTTAATAAAAAATACTAAAGCCAAACTGAATTTCAATAGCAATGAAACACTTTTTTATCTTTGTTTTGTAATCTATACTGTTGTCAAATTTGTTTGTAATTTCGTTTGTTATTGAATAGTTTTAAAACATTTGTTATTTCTTGTTTTTGAGAACAATTATGCGATTTGTAACGTTTTAACACAAAAAATAAATGCATATGCAGTAGTTTTCATTCATTTGACTCTTTATTATTTTGACATATTTTAAACAGATCATCTGGCATTTTCACACAATAAATATTTAAAATGTGCAGTTTTTATGAGCAAAACAAAAAAAAGGAAAACATTTTTTTTGGAGGTGGTAGCAAAGACCAACATGTAAAATTTTATTCTATTTTATATGATGAAATTAATAACATAAAATAGTGATCAATTTTTAAAATTCAGGTAAAAAAAATTGTATGTAAAATGAAAACATTTTTTGACATTTACATCAGCTTAACTTCATAAATGAACATATTGTAATTTAAGCCAGCTGGTGATTTTTTCACATTACAATTATTGTAATGAATTTATTAAACAAAACAAAAAAAATATTTGTTAAGTAGTTTTATATTTGTCACAAAAAAATTCTTCTGAAATTTAAGTACATATTGTATTGAGTTTTCCCCCAGCACGTTTCATGTGTATAAAGTGCAGTATTATAGTTGTAGGAGTATTTACTTACAGAATATGTACATAGGTATGTGTTGTGTTAACCTAGATTTTACTTTTCTAGTTTATTTCTTCAGAAATCATGTCACATTCAGTTTGTAGTTTGAATTTGTTATATAAATACATATAAATATTTTTAAGCATTTTTATAAATTTATGAAGAAAACACAATCATAATATATATTTTTTTCGAACACGAAATAAAAATAAAGAAAATATTTGTTCATGACTTGAAAGAACTTAAAAACACCTTCTTAAGAATTCTCTTATTTATTTTATTTATTTTGTTTTAGTATTTCACTAAGCATTCCTGAAAAACTATTGGGTAATAATTATGCAAGTCACTAGAAATCGAAAATTATACTTTGACTTAGAACTGAAGAAAAACTGGACTAGAATTGAACTAAAATGAACTAGAACTGAACAAGAACTAGACTAGAAGAGAATTAGAACTGAATTAGAACAGAACTAAAACAGAACTAGTTAGTTAGATAGTTTGGTAGATAGTCTAGTCCATAGTAAAGTCTATAGTCTAGTCTATAGTCTAGTCTATAGTCTAGTCTATAGTCTAGTCTATAGTCTAGTCTATAGTCTAGTCTATAGTCTAGTCTATAGTCTAGTC
>NW_025806607.1:0-1792 GCF_022045245.1 Lucilia cuprina
AGTTCTGTTCTAGTTCTGTTCTAGTTCTGTTCTAGTTCTGTTCTAGTTCTGTTCTAGTTCTGTTCTAGTTCTGTTCTAGTTATGTTCTAGTTCTGTTCTAGTTCTTTTTAAGTTCTGTTCTAGTTCTGTTCTAGATCTGTTTTAGTTTTGCTCTAGTTCTGTTTTAGTTCTGTTCTAGTTCTATTCTAGTTTTGTTCTAGTTCTGTTCTAGTTTTGTTCTAATTCTATACTAGTTTTGTTCTAGAAATCAATATTAATTCATTAAGCACTAACAGTTTATTAAAACTGATTAAATTCCCCTTTCTACTTTTACTAATGTTTGTTTATATCCCTGTTTTTGGTAAAAACAGATTCGGTATATACATTCATATATGATTTTTATTCTTTCATATTAAATTTCATGGTCTTTTTCTTGAGCCCATAAGTGACATCAAACATCATTAAAAGCTTTCATGTGTAAGGGAAATATGAAACAGTGGCGAGCAGCACTAACACACACAAACAGACATACGAAATGAAATTGCAATTTTTATCATGTAACAAAAATGCACCCTGCGGTCACAAACAATAACCATACAGTAACACCAAAGTCATCGATAGTAAGATGAGTTTTATGGTGGGTGGTGGCTTGTTGGTGCAGGATGAACGGGGAAGTTAAAATTTTTGTCCACATCATCATTATCATCATCCTTAGTTTAAACAGTCCAGGCACGTTTTCAACTCATACTAAAGTACATATGAAAAAATTACTACAACTACAATGTTGAGAGAAGAAAAAAAATAATGGAGAAAGGAAAAAAGTGCTACTTTCGTATGCTGCTGATGACAAGCCTGGCTATGTGATGTTGGTTTACTGTTGCTATTACAGCAGGAGCTGTTGTACGATTGTAGCTATAGTTGTTTGCATTTGTAGCTGATTGTCGTAGCTGTGTACTGTGAATTGTGTTGCTGTAAATGTATGTGTGTGTTGACTGTTGAGCATCAAAAGTGATTAATGCATGTGGCAAATGCATTAAATTTTCTTTTAAATGCATTACAATTTTACGAACATATAGAAAAAAGAGATGAGAAAACATATATAGATATGTGCATAATATAAATTTAAACACATGCATAATATGCGAGGGTAGCTAACCAGCTAACTGCGAACCGAAGTTGTACCCTGAATGAATTTTAATTTAGTAAATGCCCCTCGTTTTACCATTACTCTCATCATCATTGGCTAAAGAAGCTTTACAATTTGTGTTTTATTCATTTATTCTCACATATAATCATACTCCCTCACCCTCTGTTATAGTCGTCTTTGTATGAAGAGTGTGAGTTAAGCATTATCATTGCCTTCATTTCATATATTATTATCGTATTTATTCCCTTCTCATTTTTACTCCTGTTCAAGGATAGTTTACTTACGAAATTTTCATAGCAAAAAAATAATTTTTTTTCTGAAAATGCATTAGTTTTATTTATACATCTACTAACAATAATATTTGACATATAACGTTATTTTGATGTATAAGTGTAAAATAGTAGTTCGCTTTTTAATCTCTCTGCTAGAATGATGAGTAAAATTATAGACAATGAACTACAACCAAACTAAACTAAACCTATACCAGAACTGAACTAGAACTATACTAGAAATGAACTAGACCTATACTAGAAATGAACTAGAACTGAACTAGAACTAACCTAGAACTGAACTAGAACTGAACTAGAACTGAACTAGAACTGAACTAGAACTGAACTAGAACTGAACTAGAACTGAACTAGAACTGAACTAGAACTGAACTAGAAC
>NW_025806608.1:0-1718 GCF_022045245.1 Lucilia cuprina
TAGTTCAGTTCTAGTTCAGTTCTAGTTCAGTTCTAGTTCAGTTCTAGTTCAGTTCTAGTTCAGTTCTAGTTCAGTTCTAATTCAGTTCTAGTTTAGTTCTAGTTCAGTAGTATATTAGTTCTAGTTCTAGTTATAGTATTATGATTCTAGGTATGAAGACGAAAACAGCAATTTCGAAAATAGTTTTCTCTCCAAGTCAAATTTATTTTTAAGAGCAGGTCTAATTTGAATGCAAACAAAGTTTCTGAAGGGATATTTTTGTTTGCTGGTTAAGTTATCAGCATTTTCAGCAGAGAAGGCTGTACAAGTGGTAAATTTTCCTAGTTGTGTGTTTAAAATTTTTATTTTATTTAAAAAAATAAATTTCTTGTTTAGTGATATATTGCTTTGTGGTGTGATACTGTTGCTGTAATATTTGTTGTTGTTAATATTGTTCAGTATGCGTGATGAATACCGATAATAAACTGCATACTAGTCCAAAATTGCTTAAAATATAAAACATACTTGTAAATGCCAGAAAAAGTCCAAACTAGAAAACTTTCAATATGAACCGATTAGTATTGCGCACTATGTGTTAAGTGAAAGAAAATATTTATAAAAAATATAAATTCTGAGTTAAGATGTAGTTTAATAAACTTTAATTCAAAACGAACAAGACATAGTTCGTTGAATATCTTGTATATTATATAGCTGAATTCAATACTAGTATAATCCAAATACAGACAACTTTTAAACCTAGGCTACCTACTTTTACAAGTATAGTATATTAAAACCACACACTTCTACAGCAAGAATGCAATACATATTCTTTCCTCTATCTGTACACATTTTTATAATAAAGCATTGAACTACAGGATACGGAAGTGGATTTCGGTTTCTACACTCACACACACTTGCATTTGTTGTCTGCAGTTTAACTTTAAAACCAAAAGCTGAATGTGGCCTAGTGGAAATTGAAATAAAAAATGGCAACAGAAAAAAATTATGGGATTTAGATGGGATGTGGTTTTATTTGATTCATTTGATTTGTTTGTTTACTTGTGCGTGTGAGTTAGTATCACTGTAAATAAATTTATAAATTGCAAATAAAAACAAACTAGAAAAAATGTCAAATCTCCGGTAGTTGATTTAGTTTAAATGTCGAAAAAAGTTTTGCAAATATGCATGAATTTTTATTTATGTCTATGTATGGATATGCAAATATTACGTTAGTCATGTGTTTTAATTTGAGTCCCTATTGCCAACTAAGCAAAATTTTGCTTTCATATCGATATTATGAACAAATTTTAGCTTGACAAATTCATGTGTAAATATAATAACATATATTACAGATATTTGTTTTCGTCTCCTCCATACCAAAATTTTATAAAATTTTACATTTATTTTTTCAACACAGATTTTAGAATCTTATACACACAATTATGGCAGATAAAGCACAAATATAGAAATAGACAAACATAAGTTCACTTTAAACACTCAAATATTAAACAAAAATAAACGAACACAGAAGTTTCACACTTAGAAAAGTGTATATAAGTATGTATGTGTGTACAATACAACAATTTACATTTACATTCTTGTGCAGTTCTAGTTCAGTTCTAGTTCACTCTAGTTCAGTTCTAGTTCAGTTCTAGTTCAGTTCTAGTTCAGTTCTAGTTCAGTTCTAGTTCAGTTCTAGTTCAGTTCTAGTTCAGTTCTAGTTCAGTTCTAGTTCTAGT
>NW_025806609.1:0-1837 GCF_022045245.1 Lucilia cuprina
TCTAGTCTATAGTCTAGTCTATAGTCTAGTCTATAGTCTAGTCTATTGTCTAGTCTATAGTCTAGTCTATAGTCTAGTCTATAGTCTAGTCTATAGTCTAGTCTGTAGACTAGTCTATAGTTTTTAGTCAAGTCTAGGGTCTAGTCTATAGCATAATCTATAGTCTAATCTTAAGTCTAGTCATTAGTCGAGTCTATACTACAATCTATATTAGGCTATTGTCTAGTCTATGATTAAGTATATTCTATTTAGTACTTGTAAACCCAAAAAAAAGTACTTTTTCTGATATAAATTAGTACCATTTCAAAACTTTAAATTTCCATGTTTAGTGTCTGTGGCAACTTTTCTGTGTTGTTATTGTTTTTTATTTGTTTTTTAGCGAGCGAGGTGGGGGATTAAGTAATGCATATTAATAAAGTTTTTGTCTTAAGTCTTTTGTTTAATAATTTCTTTCTTTTGCTTTTATACGTAAAAAACAGCAACAAAATAACTTTGTTGTTGCTGAATCATGCAGTTAATTGAATTTTATGTTAAAAAGCAACAAATTATTAATATTTTAAAAAAAGTATTAAACAAAATTTGTTTTTAATTTTTCCAACAAAAAAAATCTAATAAATTTAATTAATCATTAAAAAATGTTTATTTAAACTTAATAAGAAACACGTCATTTTGCTTTTAAACTAATTATGTCAAATTAAAATTTGCATGCAGGCAACATCTTTTTGCTCTACTTATGCAAATTAAACAAATTTCAAATTTATTAGTTTTTTTTTAAATACAAAATGTTTCAAAAATAAAACGCTTATACAAAATAAAAACTGCATATAAAACTCCTATTACTTTGGCAATAGCCCAGCAAACACACCAAAAAAATGTGTGTGTTTTTAATTTTTATTAAAGCCCGAGTTGTGTGTTATAATCAGCTACAGCATGTTTGTCATCGCAATAAAAAAAACTACAAAAAATATCAAAACTAGTTGGTTTTATAAGACGACCTTGATTTTAAACAAATCCTCAACAATTTCTTGGTTTTTCTTATATATACCCAATATAATGTACATTTTTATAAAATAAAATTATTTATATTTTATGTGTATGTGTGTGTTTTTTTTGGCTATAAAAGTGTGCCACAATTTTTTGACACTTAATATCAACAGACAAATCATGTTACAGCTTCAGCAAACAAGATGAAACTTTAAAATTTTATATGGGATGGTTAAAAAAAACAAATCAACGAAGCATTTCATTTCATTCATATGTATGTGCATACATACATACATACATATATACATCTTAAACTCCATGTATGTTGGTTTGTCTTTCTAGTCTGACAGAAAAACAGTCCAACCGACAGCGTGTTTATAATGTCGTTGTGGTTTAATATCAATTGTTTTGTATGTTTCTTTTGTTATTTAGCTGTTGTATGGAGAGGATTTTGTAACCAAAATTAAAAAAAAAAACTTAATTTTTAATATAATAATAATTAAAAAGTATATTAGTGTTATTATATGCATTAGATGTGGGCTTACAAAAATACTCCATGTTTTCGATTCGATTTTGAACAGTGTGATGAAGATAAATTATTTTTATAAAATTAATTACATTTTATTAATTAGCACTTTATTCAAGTCTTTAACTTATTGTGTTTTGTGAATGAAAAGAAAAAAATTTAAAAACTATATTATTCAAAAAAGTTGTCAACACTGTTTCGAAGGACCTATTAGTCAGTGCATATTTTAGTAAAATTAAGTTTTCATTGTCGAAATGAATGAATCAGACTCTAGATAGATACATGGATAGATAGAGAGATAGATAGATAGATAGATAGATAGATATA
>NW_025806610.1:0-1756 GCF_022045245.1 Lucilia cuprina
TATAATTTAATAGTTTTTCATAAAAATTTATTTCAAATTTTATAATTTCTCAACATTATCCTCAAAATATATGTCTACTATGAAATAGTAACTATTAAAGTTTAACTAAACATTATAATAAATCACTTTTAATTGCCCCTGCAGTAAGAAGATTGCATGTCTCATCTGAACACCCTTCCTAACCAGCAAAGGAGTAAAAGACTTTTCTTGAAAGTGGCAAATCTGGTAAGAGAATAAAAACATCCCCATTTGGGAGCATAAAGCAAGTTCATGTATAGCATCGTTATAACATCACATGCAACATTAACACTTCATCTCTTTGAAATGAAAACGAGGAAAAAATTCCAAACGTAATGCAGGAAAATATAAACAAAAAATGGGGAAAATAAGAAAAACGCTTAAACAAGCTCCTCTCAATGGTACATGATTATCCTTTACAGTATTCCATGTACACACCGATAGATTTAGTTTTTTTCCTTTTTGAATGAACATGCAGTAAAGTTGCTTTTATTTTGATTTTGTTCCTTCCGATTTATATTGTCTTGTGGCTGTATTATTTGTCTATATGTCGGTAAAACTGCTTTTACAATTGTCTGTCTGTCAGTCTGTTCACTGCGACTGGGTTCAATTATACTCTTTCTTTTGTAGCACAACACAACGTAACTCTACCTTTTGGAAAAATAACTCAATGAATGTGTGTATGAGTATTTATGAAATTTTATTCATTTTGTTTTATTTTTGGAATCGGGGTATAATCAATTCCGTAGTGGTAGTAGTTGTACAGATTATTTCAGTATTTCTATACTGGTGTCATCCTCATCACCATGTCAACCAAATAAAACAAAAAAAAAAAAAAAAAAAAAAAACAAGAGGAAATAATACATTGTAAATAAGTACATTGTTTCTCTCCCTAAAGTACATTGCGAAAAAAATGAAATTGTTGTGATTTTTCGTGGCTGTAAACGTACGTGTCTGATTCTATTTGCAACACACCAGCAACAACAATGACAACACATATTGAAATCACACTCCTCCGGTAGCTCAACCTTCATCTCGTATTCAGTGTCTCATTTCCTCAGTTCACTACACTTTTGACTGCAGTTTGCAAATGCAATTTATATTTGTCAGCAAATCTTTCCTTTTTTTGTGAATTTTATTTACAATTTATTTAAAGCTGCAGCAGCAACATCACTACTAGCTACGAGCACAGCAATTTGTTAGAGTAGTAATGGTCATTAGCTTTTATTTTGTTCGAGTAGAAAACTTCCAAAGTAATTTAATGCCAATGCAAGTACTGGAAGGAAAGTGGTAACAACAAGGGGTTTGTTTTTAGAAATTTTTCAAAAGGGTTGTTGGTGGTTTTATTGAATTACAAAATAAATAATGTGATACTGTTCCTAAAACAAAAACAAAAAAACTGTGTATAATCAGATACACAATTTACAATGTCAGCCAATTAATAAACGAAAGTTGTAGACTAATTTTCAAAATAAACAAAGGTGGTTGGATGAATGATTCAACAGAAATCTGTAAAATTTAACAAGGCTGAACACATACAATGTTATTACATTCCAGAAGATATATTAAAAAAAACTAATAGTGTGAAATTGTGAACTGCAAATGAATTAAACTGAACTAGAACTTAACTATAGAACAGAACTAAAACAGAACTAAAACAGAACTAGAACAGAACTAGAACAGAACTAGAACAGAACTAGAACAGAACTAGAACAGAACTAGAACAGAACTAGAACAG
>NW_025806611.1:0-1231 GCF_022045245.1 Lucilia cuprina
AGTTTTCATGCCAGAACAATCGTTTATGCATCATTTTAAAGCATTACAGTTGCACTTTGTTTTGGTGTATAATTTGTAGCATAATGAATTTTTAAAAAAATTGGATAGGTCGGTATATTTATTGGTACAGGTTTAAAAATGTGGTAATTTAAGGCTCCGATATGGTTGCAAATATCATTATTGCAGTCGTTTATATATCTTTTTATTGCATTATTGTTGCCATTTGTTTTTGTATATAATTTGTTGCATAATGAATTTTTAGAAAATAGCCAGTTGGATAGATCGATAGAATTATTTTCCCAGGTTTAAAAAGGCGGTAATTTGAAGTTCCGATATGGTTGTGAATAACTTTGACAGTTTTCATGCTATGGCAGTCATTTATGCATAATTTTAAAGCATTATGATTGCACTTTAATTTGGTATATCATTTGTGGCATAATGTATTCGTCTAAAAAATGTCAATTTGAAGGATCGGTAGAATTGTTGTTCTATGTTTAAAAACGCTGTGATTTGAGGTTCCGATATGGTTGCAAATAACATTGACAGTTTTTATGCCATAACAATCGTTTATGCATTATTTTAAAGCATTACAGTTGCACATTGTTTTGGTGTACAATTTGTGGCATAATGAATTTTTACAAAAATTGGATAGATCGGTATATTTATTGGTACAGGTTTGGAAATGCGGTAATTTAAGGCTCCGATATGGTTGCAAATATCTTTTATAGTTTTCATGTTATATCAGTGGTTTATATATCTTTTTATTGCATTATAGTTGCCATTTGTTTGGTATATAAAATGATTTTACTTTAATTTGGTATATCATTTGTGGCATAATGTGTTCGTCTAAAAAATGGTCAATTTGAAGGATCGGTAGAATTGTTGTTCTATGTTTAAAAACGCTGTGATTTAAGGTTCCGATATGGTTGCAAATAACTTTAACAGTTTTCATGCCAGAACAATCGTTTATGCATCATTTTAAAGCATTGGTGTACAATTTGTTGCATAATGAATTTTTACAAAAATTGGATAGATCGGTATATTTATTGGCACAGGTTTGGAAATGCGGTAATTTAAGGCTCCGATATGGTTGCAAATATCATTTATAGTTTTCATGTTATATCAGTGGTTTATATATCTTTTTATTGCATTATAGTTGCCATTTGTTTTGGTATATAATTTATTGCATAATGTATTTTTAGAAAATGGCCAGTTGGATAGATCGGTAGAA
>NW_025806612.1:0-1528 GCF_022045245.1 Lucilia cuprina
AATCATCTTTATACATTCATATTATGCAAAACAAAATAGTATCATCAAATTAACTATAATCAATTTAAAACCCAGCCAAAAGCAGTCTGACGAGGCCTCATCATTCGGCGGTTCCAGTATTTAGTGGGTGAGTCAAAAGTTCGTTACTTTATAATATTAATTTCTTTTGCATATATTTTTATTAAATCTCATTAAAAGTTGAAGCTGTAGTTTATGAATTACAATAACCAAATCTTTAACTTGTGTTCTACATATTCCTTGCTTTGCTAGGGATTACTGTGCATAACAAGGTCAAAGAAGAACAAGAAACAAAATTAAATTTATTTCTTTGTTTTATTACACCCTTTTGTTTTTTCGTTTACGCACAATAATTCCAAAGTAATAAATATGTAAAAAACAATTACAAATTAAAACAGAGAAGACAAAAAAAAAACAGAAAATCAGAAAAAAAAAATAATAAAAACCAAAAGCTTATGTGATGATCATTTGAAGTTGTCAATGATCATTACACTCAGTTATAAGTCTCTTACTTGATTATTGTATTTTATTACTACAGTGTTGTCCAATAAATATAGGGAAACTAGATTGTTAAATTATTTGCATTTGAGGTACAATTAATAAGCTACATTTATTAACTAGCTAATATTGTAAATAAAAAAACACATTTTTTATTATAATTATTATTATTATTAGTGATTATTTTTATATGAGAATTTAGAAATTTTCACAACTAATGTTTAGTTAAATTTTTTATATAATGTTTCTGCCTGCATATGTTTGAATAAATGTTTATTGAATTATGAAATTCGTAATCTTTTTAAAATTTTCGCTATGAGATAGAAAAGTAAGTGCAGTAGTAGCTAGGGATCTTATAAATTTCGCCAGTAAGATTATCGGATGGGAGGGTTGTGAGGCGATTATCCCAATCAACATCTTGGGATAGATTTAACATGAGAGTTATTAGTCGATACTAATTTATAGCTTCGGTCAATTTGTTATCATCTTTACATATTAATCAGTTTATTAAGTCAGGGAGTCTATAATAATTTATTTATGTAGAATGAATCCTGTATGAGTAAAAATTTAAGAGGAACAAGAACCCACCCTACGACTGACCGCTAGTGGCAACAATGGCTTCCGTGGTTCCCTTAAATTTGAGTCCGAAAAGTTAAACCTCATATAGAGTCGAATCTGATGTGTTTCGGTTGAACATTACATAAATTGGCGCCCAACGTGGGGCCCGAAGAGTTAGACAAATTGTATTAGCAACTTCAATAAAATATGTTTCTATACATTTTATGCATATTTTTAACATCAATGTTTCATCTAACTCATCAGCTCCAAAAATTTTTCAGTTAAATTTCAAATTTTAGTGAAGGTCTGAAAAATGGGTATTCTAAAGTTTATTGTTTGTCAAATATTTCTTAGTACTTTTTAGGATTTTCAACTATTTGGCATATAGAGACCGAATAATTGACCATTAAGTCAACTAGGAAAGCTTTTGCTTCAGTAAATGAAGATTACTTTT
>NW_025806613.1:0-1672 GCF_022045245.1 Lucilia cuprina
TTACTACAGGTATTTTAAGCTAATTATCGTTTTTGGATATACTTTTATCGAATTTAGCTTAACAACGGTTAGTAAGCATGTTGTAAGTTTTTTTGCATAAGACTGAAAATGTTTAAAAAAGTATTAAAAATATCGTTATTATGTATTTTTATTACTATGCATTTCTAAAATGTTTTTGGAGTGTTTGAGTTTTTTGCAAGTTATTCTCTTGTTTGCAAATGATGTTGTTTTTACAAATTTTGTTTGCAATTTCTGAAACGAAGCGACCGGCGCTGCGAAATATGGCCCCAGGAAAAATAACCCCAAAGTAAAAAACGAAAAATTTCCCCAAAAAATATACAGGTTACAAAAACACGAAATTTTTTTTATTTTTTTGGGGTGTTGCTGCACTTTTCTTTTAAGGCTATTTTTCATTTTGAAAGAAATGAAAAAAAACCCAAAATCGTATAATGAATAAAGGCCCCAATTTTTTTCTTTAGGGCTATTTTTCATTTATAAATTTCGAAAAGTATATGCAATTTTTGAAAATGAAAAATTGCCCCAAAAAATGCATACACAAATTTGGGGTGATTTTTCATTATTACTATTAAGCAATTTTTGTTTAAATTTCAATTCAAAATAAGTGTAAATTTTTTTGGATGCTTATTTAACAATATTCGTAAATTATTTTAGAGTAATTTTTCATTTATAAATTTCGAAAAGTATATGCAATTTTTGAAAATGAAAAATTGCCCCAAAAAATGCATACATAAATTTGGGGTGATTTTTCATTATTACTATTAAGCGATTTTTGTTTAAATTTCAATTCAAAATAACTGTTAATTTTTTTGGATACTTATTTAACAATATTCGTAAATTATTTTAGAGTAATATATCTTCATTCATAAAAGTGTTTCCAAAGTGTGAAGTGATAATATAAAGTTTTGAGAAATTTATTAAAGTGAAATGGAGTGTGTTTTTTCCCGGAAAAAAATTGAATTCAAATCTTCTTTTCGTAAAAGATGAAAATATGATTTATAAAAAAAAATCAGTTTATAAAAATGTTAAAAAATTTGAATGTTGGCGAAAAGACTGCAAGGCTAGAGTGAATTATATGCCAAATGGAAGGTGTGAACCTACGCGGAATAAATTTCCTCATAATCATGTGCATGAAGAGGAGGAGTACAAAAAATTGTGTGCTTTAAATATGATAAAGAGTGAAAGTGCTAATATTGCAGGAACACTTGGTGGCGAATTAAGCGCAATCAGCACTGTAAGAACAGCTTTTAGAAATGTAAGCAAAATGTAAGTATAAATACATTTTAAAATTTTCCAGTTTTTCTTTTGAATAAATTATATATTTCGACTTAGATTGCAAAACGAGACTAAAGGTATTGAATTTTCAAAAATTAGAAGAGGGCTACAAAATATAGTTTCAAAAAATTATGTGTCCTCTCCACGAAATGCTTTAGAAGTTGTTGAGGCATTTAATTTGCAAAAAGTGTGGGAAAATTTTGGGCTGTCTCGGGACATAGACGACCCCAAACCCTTTTTTACAGCCTGTATCGATGAAGGAGACTTTTCCTTCTGCATTTTTTCATCCCAAAAAAGTATTAATCTTATTAAAGAAAATACAGTAAATGCAAGACGTACATATCTTATGGATGCCACTTTCAAAATTGTTCCACGTGGA
>NW_025806614.1:0-1198 GCF_022045245.1 Lucilia cuprina
AAAAAAAAAACATTAAGAATTTTATAATTTCTGAAACTTTATATCTACATACTTCCTAAATAAATCTAACGTGTATCAATTTAGAACCTTTTCTTTAAAACTATTTTGAATTTTACATAAAATACATATTAGTTTTGTAATACAACATATTGGTAGTATTTATTTAAAATTCAGAACAAGCTTAAACGGTATCACTCAGATTTGTGTAAAAATTAAAATTCAAAATCTTCTAATATTGAAATATAAATGTAGATTCGACTGTGCGAAATGATATACCACCATCAAAATATTGTAATGTATTGATACTAAAAAAGGTTTTATTGTGTCAATATTCGACTAAATTTGCAGCTCAATAGTATAAGTCTCCTAACCTGTTGAATTGAATTGAAATTCAATATCAAGTTTTACTAGGTTATTCACAAAATGATAAATTAAATTCATAAAATTATAACTTAAACGGTATTTTCGAAATCCCACTTTAAAGTAAGTTAATACGTGTTTTCAGACAAAAAGAGCATAACTACAATTTTCGTAAATAACTTTTTCCAAATAATATTTTATAACAATATTATTTGCAAATTCCTATTTTAATGAATTTTAAAAAAATCAAAATGTATGTACGAATATTATTTTACAAATATGACTTTTGCACCTTTTAACTAAAGTTATGAACGCGAGCAAATTCATCATATATTTCGTTCTAAAAATATGTATGCATTAATATCTTCATCTTAAAGTATTTTCCTTTTTTCAGGTACTCATAACTTATTACTAAGAATTAGGGATTTTTGCCTGCTATGTTAACATTGCATTTTCCCAAAATCAAGTAAATAAAACAAATGTTTAAAACTATGCAACTTGATTATTAAATCAACGCGCTGCTTGCCTTTAACAGGGACTATCACTTGTTTAGTTAAATTAAGAGTTTAACTAGTTAATATATTTCTATAATACTATAATCTGATGAATACATGTGAATAAATACATACATATTAGGATTATAACCAAAATATCACTACGTGGTAGAAAGTAGTGTTCTAAATTAGAAATTTTTAAAATTTGCAGCATTTCTTAAAAAATTTTACAATTAGCAAATCACTTTTGGAATTCGTGGCGTTCACAAATTGTGATATACATATGTATGCACATTAGGGTGGCCCAGTTTGTATGGAGGAAAAATAAGGAGTCAATGTTCCCA
>NW_025806615.1:0-1148 GCF_022045245.1 Lucilia cuprina
CTAGACTATAGACTAGACTATAGACTAGACTATAGACTAGACTATAGACTAGACTATAGACTAGACTATAGACTAGACTATAGACTAGACTATAGACTAGACTATTTTCTGTTTTACTGACACTGCGCTCGTTCACTATATTAATATTATATTTTTTCAACACTATTCTGTGCAATGTATTATCCAAATCAAAGTCCTTCATACTACTAAGCCCAATGTGTTGCAAATTTCCATTGAATTTCTTTGTAATTTATCACCCTTTTACGTTATTCAATTAATTTTTCACAATAATTTAAATTGTTCCATTTCAATGCTTTCAATTATTCTAAAAACAATTTTTATTTAGTGATTTTTATAGATTTTTTTACTCCAACAAAAAAACGTCAAAACTAATGCCACCAAAATCTGTTTTTCACATGTCAACATTTTACTCTCATCGAAACAACAAAAGCGTATCCGAAAAAAATATCCACTCAGAAATAGTTGCAAAATTGCACAAAGTACTTGTGGTCCTGGTTAAAACTAAATACAATAAAAATTGAAAATAAACAGGAATGTATAGAAAGTCTAACACATGCATGAAGAGCAAAAACAAAATATCAATGTTTCAATATTAGAAAAGCATTGGAAAACAGTAGCTATACATGATATAGAAAATCGTAAAAAATAGAAAATATTAAAATTGGAATATTTACATGCATCGAATATCACATTTCACAACTGAAGGGTGAAAATATTTTAAATTGCTGTAGAGCTATAAACCCGAATATATATAGGCTGGAAGACAGACTAAAACTACATTATTGACTTGACTATGCAGTAGATTATTAAATAGACTAAATACTAGAGTTCACACTAGACTATGGTCTAGAGTACGTACTAGACAGTAGACTATACTATATACTAGTTTCTAGACTAGACTTTAGACTAGGCTATAGACTATAGACTAGACTATAGACTAGAATATATACTAGACTATAGACTAGTCTTTAAACTAGACTATATACTAGACTATAGACTAGCCTATAGCCAAGACTATAGACTTAACAATAGCCAAGACTATAGACTAAACTATACACAAGATTATAGACTAGACTATAGACTATGGACTAGACCATAGACTAGACTAGACTATAGACTGGACTATA
>NW_025806616.1:0-2910 GCF_022045245.1 Lucilia cuprina
AGACTATAGACTAGACTATAGACTAGACTATAGACTAGACTATAGACTAGACTATAGACTAGACTATAGACTAGACTATAGACTAGACTATAGACAAGTCTTTAGTCTTGTCTATAGTTTAGTCTATAGTCTAGTCTATGGTCTATTTAATAGAATATAGCTTAAAACTATGACTAGTTCTGTTCTAGTTCTGTTCTAGTTCTGTTCTAGTTCTGTTCTAGTTCTGTTCTAGTTCTGTTCTAGTTCTGTTCTAGTTCTGTTCTAGTTCTGTTCTAGTTCTGTTCTAGTTCTGTTCTAGTTCTGTTCTAGTTCTGTTCTAGTTCTGTTCTAGTTCCGTTCTAGTTCTGTTCTAGTTCTGTTCTAGTTCTGTGCTAGTTCTGTTTTAGTTCTGTTTTAGTTCTGTTCCAGTTCGATTCTATTTCTCTTCTTATCCTTTTTCTTTTTCCTATTTTCTCTTTTTGCTCTTAATTAGAAAACACATCTTAACAAGTTTGTTTAAATTATTCTTTTAAGAATTCCTTTTTTATTTAATTTACCTTTTTAAGGAAAATTCAATTTACTGTGTAAGTTTATTAAAACAAGTCTTGCTAAAATCCTATGCCTTCTTTTATCCTTGAAAATTTTTGCAATTTAATGGTTGTTTTCCCTTCTATTTCATCCTTTTTAACCTTTAACACTTTATTTGCTTAATGGCTTTTAGCGAAGAAAAATAAAAAAAAACAATGTTGTAGAAAAACGATAAAAATTAACAGAAGAAAGCAAATAACAAGAATAATTATAATAATTTTTATGTGGCAGAAAATTAATGCAACAGACTTTGGTTAAACAATTAAAAATGAAAAATGTTTGGAGCGCAACAAAATGAAAAAAACACAATGAGTAAAGGAAATATCGAGTTAATTTTATAATAAAATTTTGTTTCCAACTTAATTTTCGAAAAAAAGAAATATAGAAAGGAAAATAAAAAAGTTAAATAGAAATTGAATAATAAGTAGGGGCAATAGCTGGAAATCAGGAATAATTAAATTTTATTAAACTTTGTATGTAGCAAGAGAAGAACGATGGAACTTTTTGTGGAAAGAAATTAAAACAAATATTTTTATAAGATTTTGTGACTTTTAGCAAAAGATTCAAGGATGAAGTTAAGGAATTTTTGTAGAAGTTTAGGGACCTATATAGAAAAGATTTTGATGGTTTTTGAATTGAGTTCTAGTTTTTGAAATTATTTTTTTTTAATAATTCAAGTGTTTAAGTGAGAAATATCCTTTTCTTTTTCTGTTATAAAATTGTATTAAAAAGCTTCTATCTATAGAAATCCTATTTACCTTGTTTATTTTCATATCCTGTTAAGTTTTATTATCCTTTTTCTATAACTGTTGGGAAGTATTTAAACACTTTATCATCATCAACAGCAGCATTGGCAGCATCCTTATCAAATCATCATCAACATCATCATCATCTAGTCTTCCTCATCAGCAATATCATACAATTTTACAATCTAATTTCCTGTATTTGTGTTATTACTTGGAAAACAGCCTGTAAATCTAGAGCATTTTCTCTTTTCAAAAATAACAAAATGATATTATACTAACCTGCTTAAGGATTGATATAAAAAAGGAGTCTTTTTCAAATGATTAGTTGTCAGATATGTATATGGGTGGGTGCTTGTTTGCAGAGAAGAGAAAGTTACTTTTGCTATTAGAAATATTAAAGGAAATAAACTCAATCAAATTCTAATTGACTTTATGAGATAATTTCCGGTTAAACACTTGCACTTTCTGGCAAAAACTAACAAGCATATTTAGGTGAATTATTTTGAAAAGGATAAGGAAACTTAATTGGTTTAGGAGGACAAAAAAGAAAATAATTTTCCTGTTTATAATTTAACAAAATATTCCAATTATTTCTACAAAAAAAATCTTTATTAAACATTTGTTTAATATTTGCTTCCTGGCCATTGCTCTACAGCTATAAATCTTCAATTATTCACTTGAGTTTGTCAGTCTGCATATTTTTATTCTCCAAAAAAAAAAAAAAAAAAAAAAAAAAAAACACCAAAAAAAATATCTGCAAATTCCTTGCACTCATGATATATGGATTTCTACCGAAAAATATCAAAAAAAGAATAACAAAACTGCTGCTGCAATATTTCACTATATTTTCTGCTGCTACCTCCTTTTTGGAAACAATTTATGCAACACAAAATGTGTCATGTTTCAGTGCAATAGAATTCGTAACATAAAACATTTATAGATGAATAAAACGTAACAAAATCTCACTGAATGAATGGACGTAAAGAATTGTTTTGTTACATGTAGTTCATCTTGTGAATACATTAGGTTTTTTTTGGGAGGAAAAAGAAATATTTTTGGTTAAATGCAATCAAAACGATATTTTGAACTTTTTCGCTAAAGGCAAGATTTATTGCTGGAGATTCCAATGGAATAAGATTTATTTATGTACGTACATATGTATGTGTATAGGGAAAAAAGAGGGAAATTTATGAACACATTCTAGATTTATATGAAACAAAAGGAATAACTAAAGTTCGAGAGCAATGAAGGGCATAGGGAGAAATATTAAAGATTTAGTATGTAGGTATAAACTATATCATAGAAAACTATCATTCTACACTAGCGAATAAAATGATTTATAGTTAAGTAGGTGTACAGTAAAAATACGGTATATTCTACAGTCTGAACTATAGCCACTCTATAGTCTGGACTACAGTCTAGCATTCAGTTTAGTCTATAGTGTTAACTACTGCAGATTGTATAGCGTGGTCTATAGTATAGTCCATAATCTAGTCTATAGTTTAGTCTATAGTTTAGTCTATAGTTTAGTCTATAGTTTAGTCTATAGTTTAGTCTATAGTCTAGTCTATAGTCTAGTCTATAGTCTAGTCTATAG
>NW_025806617.1:0-3034 GCF_022045245.1 Lucilia cuprina
CAGTCTTCTATAGAAGACAATTTTCGTCTAGAAAACAGTCTTCTATAGAAGACAATTTTCGTCTAGAAAACAGTCTTCTATAGAAGACAATTTTCGTCTAGAAAACAGAAGACAGTTTTCGTCTAGAAAACAGTCTTCTATAGAAGACAGTTTTCGTCTAGAAAACAGTCTTCTATAGAAGACAGTTTTCGTCTAGAAAACAGTCTTCTATAGAAGACAATTCTCGTCTAGAAAACAGTCTTCTATAGAAGACAATTTCGTCTGGAAAACGTTTTATACAGAAAAACTTCTTGGAAACAGTTTGCTTTGGAAGACCATTTTCGTCTATGAAACAGTCTGCTATGGAAGACAATTGGGTCGTTCTTATAATTCCCTAACACTGTTGCCTTTAAACACTAAGAACTTTAGTTTTTATTTGTATTCATTCCTTTCAACTTGGCACTAATTTGCACTTAACTGGATAAACAGATTGTATGTAAGGAGTTGTAACAAACCTCATCACTTACTATTTCAACTACTGTTTAAAACACTCTCTTTCTCTCTCTTGCTTTTTCTTTAACATAAAATGCTTTGAACACACATACTTACTTTAACTTTTACTTAACTCTTAGGCAGTTTACAACCCAGCAAGCAAGGACTTCTCCAAAAGTATCGCAAACGTTTAAGAAAGATCAATTTGAGAGATATTGATTAAATTGAGATTAATTTGGTATAAAGAACTCTATTTTACACTTATGTTTGCTGGGTTATAGAGCAATTTAAACATGTTATTTGGTTTGTTGTAAAATACAATTACTAGCCTTGTTACATGCGTCTAGTTAATGGAACTTGAAAATGATTTTCGTTAGGGTCTTTTTTCCGTTCAGTTCTTTAACTTTTAATTCTTAGTTTTTGGGTTGTTTTTGTGAAAATGATTTGTGTGTTTTACAAAAACACACATGTATATAGAGAAAAAAAAGGATTTTTACATTAGCAAAGATTATTTGATTTTCAAAAATACCAAAAAAAAAAAAAAAAGTGAAACACTTCCAAACATAAGTATGTAAGTAAAAAGGTTTCATATGATTTGTTAGTTTAAAAGGAAAATGATGTTTTTGGATACAGAGTTTGTTTAGAAATGAAGAGGGTTACTGGGCTACATCATAGTTTGTTTTGATATTCTCTAACTTTGAAGTGTATAAATAGGATTTTTTACTTAACTAAATACAATTTGCCAAACATCAAAATTTGTTTGAACTAAAGTTAATTGAATAAATTTAACACATACTTCTCTAGTTGGTAGTTTGATTTGTTTCTTTGCTTGTTGGTCTAATGTTTGAAGGGAAGAGAGCTTAATAATACTGATTTTAAGTTAAAGAGTATTATGTCAATAGCTACAAACTTAAAAGTTTTAAAGGAAAACCCAAATTTTTAACTTCTTTCTAAAGGTTTTTTTCTTAACTATAGAAATCCTTTTAGTTAATACAAAATGTTTACCAAAGTATTTAGCATTAAGCAAAAAAGGTTTAGTTAAGTGTAAAATTTGTTTATTTATAATAACAAAATACTTCCCTTTTTATTATTAGAAAAAAAATTAGAAAAAAATATATATTTTGAAAAAAGGATATATGGAAAACTTTGTTGTTTTAAAAAATTCGGTAAAAAGTTCTTAAGTTTTAGAAACTTCTTTAAAATTCACAAATTGTAACAGAAATTTCTTAAGAATTTAAACAAAATTTTTAATTGTTTTTAATTAAAACAAATTTTTTATTCAAAAATTTTAAAGAAACTATTTTATACCTCAATATTTTCTTAAAAATTTAAAAAAAAATTATTTTTTTTTTTTTAAAAAGGATATATGAAAAACTTTTTTATTTATGAAAATTTTGAAAACTTTTTTTAAGTTTTGAATTCCTTTTTCTAAACTACAAATTGTAGTAAAAAGTTTTTATTATTTTTATTGTTTAAAAAAATTAATTTTTTTTAATTTCTTCAAAAAAAAAAAAAAAAAATAAATAAATCGTAAAATTTATCTCCCTCAAATTCTTTAAAGGAATTTTCTTGTTTAAATATAATTTTATAAATAAATTGATTTTATAAATAAATTGATACTTTATCTCCTTCAAATTCTTTAAAGGAATTTTCTTGTGTAAATATAATTTTATAAATAAATTGATACTTTCCGACTCATAAGCAAAAAAGCTAAATATTTTTATTATTGCTACAGACAAACATTATGACGTTTTTTTTTTCTATTAAACTGTTGTTGTTTGTAGCAATATTATTGTCATTAGGAAAAAAACAACATAATATTTGCATATAAAAATATTTTTTCAAATGGTTTTGTTTTTTCGAACGTGTAATAACAGCAATTTTGCACAAAAAAAAACTTAAAAAAAATATTATCTTTAAAAATAAACAAAAAACAACAGTCTAACGACTATATAAAGGACATTCGTGATAAGTAAATTTAAACAAGTTTTAAATGTGTTCAAAACTATAGCATCTACTGTTTATATATTTGTATTTATAAATATATCAACACAGAAACTGTGTTGTAGTTGTATGTATGAAAAAAAAACAAAGAATCTGTAAAAATATGCTAGGTAATTGTTCATACATTTGATAAAGCTGCAGTTAAAGAGAAAAAAATTACTATGGATTTTTATACAAAAAAAAAAACAGACGAACAGTATCTAGCAAAATTTTTTTAATTAAATTAGATTTAAAATGAGCTCTAGTCTTTTAAGTTCTCTACTGGTAGCTTAAACTCCTGTAGAAAGCTTTAGCTACTTAAGATTTTTCCGTTTTCCGATAAAATAAGGTTTTTTTTAACAATAATAGCAAACGTATGAGTATTATTTAATAACAATGGAATTAAATATTACTTATACGTATTTTCATACAACGTAGCAGAGATAATACAAATTTAGTTCTAGTTTATTTTTAGTTCAGTTCTAGTTCAATTCTAGTTCAGTTCTAGTTCAGTTCTAGTTCAGTTCTAGTTCAGTTCTAGTTCAGTTCTAGTTCAGTTCTAGTTTAGTTCTAGTTCAGT
>NW_025806618.1:0-1195 GCF_022045245.1 Lucilia cuprina
AGACTATAGACTAGACTATAGTCTAGACTATAGACTAGACTATGGACTAGACTATAGACTAGACTATAGACTAGACTATAGACTAGACTAAAGACTGGACTATAGACTAGACTATAGACTAGACTATAGGCTAGACTATAGACTAGACTATAGACTAGACTATAGACTAGACTATAGACTAGACTATAGAGTAGACTTTAGACAAGACTATTGACTTTATGACGATAATATCTTAGACTTTGAGAGGATATCCTAGACTATAAGGTTGTTCATATCTTAGCCTATAGTTAGGATTATATTTATAAAATATGAAATTTAAAGAACAATGTTTCATTGGTTTTTAAAATATATACAAACCAACCAGCATAAACATATTAAGGATTCATTATTATTTGGTTATGTTGCATTACATTTTTATTTCATTATAAACGAAAAAAAAAATCGAGTAAAAAAAGAAACCAACGAACGGTAGCAAATGAATACGCTCTGAAAAATTTACTTCTTCAAAAAAAGAAAAATAAACTCTACACAGTAGCAGTTCCACTTCACATACTAACTGCAACTTGTCAACAGCAGCATATTTTATGAATATCCAAAGGATTTCTTTACACTTTTCTAGCTCCTTTTATTCTACCTATATTGTATGTATGTAGTGTATTTATACGAAAAATTTTTTTCTATATTTTGCTTTAATGATTTCAATATAATTCTCTCTCAATTGAAATATGCAAGTAATTATTATGAATTTTGCAAATTTTGTTAAAAGTTTCATTTTGTATTCTTTTGAAATTTTTTGTATTATTTTAGGGGTGTATTGAAAAGTATTGAAATGTTATAGTTATAGAATCATATAACTAATACTTGGGAGTATTACTTTGTTAACTTTAGTCAAGTTTTCAAGTGGAAATACTATAGAATGTAGACTAGACTATAGACTAAACTATAGAACAGACTATAGACTAGACTATAGAACAGACTATAGACTAAACTATAGAACAGACTATAGACTAAACTATAGAACAGACTATAGACTAAACTATAGAACAGACTATAGACTAACCTAATTATACTATAAAGTAGACTAAATACTAGACTATAGAATAGACTATAGACTAGACTATAGACTAGACTATAGACTAGACTATAGACTGGACTATAGACTAGACTATAGACTAGACTATAGACTAGACTATAG
>NW_025806619.1:0-1120 GCF_022045245.1 Lucilia cuprina
TAGAACAATAATTATACCGATCTATCAAATTGAATAATTTCTAAAAATACACATTATGCTACAAATGATATACCATATTGAAGTGTAATCATAATGCTTTAAAATGATGCCTAAATGACTATCATAGCGTGAAAACTGTCAATGTTATTTGCAGCCATATCGGAACCTTAAAAAACCGCGTTATTAAAGCTGCGAAAATAATTCTACCGATCTATCCAACTGGCCATTTTCTAAAAATACATTATGCAATAAATTATATACCAAAACAAATGGCAATTTTAATGCTTTTAAATGGTGCATAAACGACTGTCCTAGCACGAAAACTGCCAAAGTTAATTGCAACCATATCGGAACCTCAGATTACTGCGTTTATTAAACATAGAACAATAATTCTACCGATCTGTCAAAATGACCAATTTCTAAAAATACACATTATGCTACAAATGATATACCCTATTGAAATGCAATCATAATGCTTTAAAATGATGCCTAAATGACTGTCATAGCGTGAAAACTGTCAATGTTATTTGCAGTCATATCGGAACCTCAAATTACCGCATTTTTAAAGCTGTAAAAATAGATCTACCGATCTATCCAATTGGCCATTTTCTAAAAATATATTATGCAACAAATTATATACCAAAACAAATGGCAACTATAATGCAATAAAAAGATATATAAACCACTGCTATAACATGAAAATTATAAATGATATTTGCAACCATATCGGAGCCTTAAATTACCGCATTTCCAAACCTGTACCAATAAATATACCGATCTATCCATTTTTTGTAAAAATGCATTATGCCACAAATTTTACACCAAAAAAAAGTGCAACTGTAATGCTTTAGAATGATGCATAAACTATTGTCCTGGCATGAAAACTGTCAAAGTTATTTGCAACCATATCGGATCCTCAAATCACAGTGTTTTTAAACATAGAACAACAATTCTACCGATCCTTCAAATTGACCATTTTTTAGAAGAACACATTATGCCACAAATGATATACCAATTAAATTGCAATCATAATGCTTTAAAATGATGCATAAATGACTGTCATAGCATGAAAACTGTCAAAGTTATTCACAACCATATCGGAACTTCAAATTACCGCGTT
>NW_025806620.1:0-1237 GCF_022045245.1 Lucilia cuprina
AGTAGTCGGCACCAGTGTTCCTAAGTACGGCAAAAAATGTCCCTATAGTCGGCAGTAGATTTTTTGTTTGGAAAAAAGGCATAATTATATAGAAAAAAGTGTTAAATAACAATTTTCAAAGAAAATGGTTAATTAAATTTTTTTCCATAGAAATATCTGTAATAATATCGTTTTTTCTGTAGAAAAATATGTTATAAACATAATTATAATTGTAATAATTATACATAATAAAATTTTTTTCTATAGAAATTGAGATATACAAGCAATTTTCTTTACAAAATTATAATTTTTGTTAGAGAAAAAAGTAATTTTTTATAGGGAGAAGTCTTATATGTACTGCTTTTTAAAGAAAATTTTGTATAAAAATATGCAATTTCCTATAGGAAAAAAATTAAACATAAGTTTCGTAGAGGATATTATAATAAGAAAACTTTTCTAAAGAAAAATTGTCATAATAGAAATTTAATATAGAAAAAAACTGTTATACTCATAATGATTTTTGTAGAAAAACAGTTGAGTAGCAATCTTTGTTAGAAAAATTTTACTATGCAAAAGTTTTAATTGAAAAAAACTGTTATACACATATTTTTTGTATAGAAAATTATATTCTGTAGAGAAAATGTTAATCTTCTATAGAAAAAGCTATTATTGAAGTAATTTTCTATATAAAGTATTGTGTATAAGGAGACAAATACACACAATTTTTAATAGAAAAACTGTTATACATATAATTTTTTGTATCAACAATTGTTATACCTAAATTTTTCTATAGAAAAAATTGTATACACATAATTCCCTATAGAAACAAATTTTGTACAATCAATCTTCTATAGAGGAAATTGTAGTACACATAAATTTTTATAGAAAAAAGTGTCATACATAAATTTTCTTTACAAGAATAACTCGTATACATATAATTTTTGAAGAGAAAATTGTTATATACAAATTTTTCATAATAATATACCCAATTTTTTATAGAGAAATTAGAAATTTTAAAGTGCCGACTATAGAATACGTTTGTTCGAACTTAATAACCAGCAGTCGGCACCTCGATGCCGACAATAGAAAATCATAGAAAATTTTGTCCCTAATGGCGGCAGGGATTAAAATTACAAAAAAATATATTTTTAAATAACTTTTTCACTTTAAAATGAATATTTCAACTGTTTTCTTTTATTAAAACCAATTTTTGTCAAATAAATCATTTAATTTAATATTAATATTTACTTGTTTAAGG
>NW_025806621.1:0-1022 GCF_022045245.1 Lucilia cuprina
GTTCAGTTCTAGTTCAGTTCTAGTTCAGTTCTAGTTCAGTTCTAGTTCAGTTCTAGTTCAGTTCTAGTTCAGTTCTAGTTCAGTTCTAGTTCAGTTCTAGTTTGTGATTATAATCACAAATGAAAATATTCTGTTAAAAAAAAATTAACAATTAACTACCCAAAAATAAAATTGCTATTTTTGCTAATTTTGTTAACTACTCCCTCACAAAACAAAAAAAAGGATTATTATAACACATACTATGCAAATATATGTGTATGTAGTGGTAAAGGAGAAAATTTAATACAATCAAAGAACTTATTACATAAATAAACAACAAAAAAGTGTATTCCCTCCTACACTGTAGTGGGTGGTTGGTTGTGTGGTTGTAAAAGTATGTAGTAAGTTGTATATTTTACAAGTCAATGCTAAAGAGAATTACAAAGGCAGCAACAATAACAATAATATGTACTTTTAGTGCAACAGTTACTTTGATAAGCAACAACAAACACAATAATAAAAAGGAGAACGAAAAAAGTACTGAAATGCAAATAAACTCTCTATGTGTAGTGGTGGTATTTCTATAAAATGAACACATTGTAAATGAACAAAAAGGAACAAAATAAATAATATTAAATAAAGATAATGTAAATACAAAAAAGTAAAAACTGCAAATAGTAAATAATAATAAAGAATATATAAATAAATTATATAAATATAGGAATTAAAAAAGATAAAATATTTGTAGAATTATAGAAAAAATCGAAATATAAAAAGTCGAAGAGATAATAATAGTCTATTACTATATTGACCTAGGGTCAGGGTCAGTTCAGTACTAGTTCAGTTCTGATTTAGTTCTAGTTCAGTTCTAGTTCAGTTCTAGTTCGGTTCTAGTTCAGTTCTAGTTCAGTTCTAGTTCAGTTCTAGTTCAATTCTAGTTCTAGTTCAGTTCTAGTTTAGTTCTAGTTCAGTTCTAGGTTAGTTCTAGTTCAGTTCTAGTTCAGTTCTAGTTCAGTTCTAGTTCAGTTCTAGTTCAGTTCTAG
>NW_025806622.1:0-4228 GCF_022045245.1 Lucilia cuprina
CTAGTCTATAGTCTAGTCTATAGTCTAGACTATAGTCTAGTCTATAGTCTAGTCTATAGTCTAGTCTATAGTCTAGTCTAAAGTCTAGTCTATAGTCTAGTCTATAGTATAGTCTATAGTCTAGCCTATAGTATAGTCTATAGTCTAGTCTATAGTCTAGTCTATAGTCTAGTCTATAGTCTAGTCTATATTCTAGTCTATAGTCTAGTCTATAGTCTAGTCTATAGTCAAGTCTATAGTTTTGTTTATATTTTAGTCTGTGGTGTAGGCTATAGTCTAGTATATTGTCTAGTCCATAGTCTATTCTCTAGTATTGTACATAATTTTGTATATGGTCTAGTATTATCTAATCTCTAAGGTTCTTAAACCAATTTAATTTTTTTAAGCCTTTAATCAATATTATTTTAAACAAATTTTAATATTCTTTAAAAACAATACATGAATGATGAAAATTTAGCTTTGGCTGGCTTCGCTCCCATCTCCTGACTGCCGATTAACATAGGATTTACATAAAGATTACTTTTGCCTTTAACAAAGTATTATAATTTTCTACGATTTAATTCTTTAACAAGACCTACATTTTTATAGCAGCAGCAGTACTAAAAGTGAGATGAATATTGAATTGCTACAACTAAAGACAACAACAATTCAATAAGGATAACAGAATGAACAGGAATAAAACAAAGAGAAAAATAAAACTTTCTATAGCTTTAGGAGCATGTTACCTGGTGTATAAAATTACTATATACTAAAGTCCCTTGATTATAATTTCATCATCATTGTCAGCGTCATCAACAAGCACATCGTTGTCGAGGGCAAACGAAAGACTTTGGTTGGAATAAGCAAATATAAAAGCGAAGAAAACCACATTAAAATCAATAGAAGAGAAAGCAAATGAAAAGAAATTTGTACTGAGTAAGTATAAAGTTATATAAAAGAATGAATAAAAAATTGTTGGTTAAATGTAAGAATCTAGAACATTTACTAACTGGGCTCCTTGTAAAGGAATCGTAAAAAGCGCTGTATGCAGCAGCTGAACATACTTAGACAGCAGGATGACAACAGTTTATATGTACTAAGGACTTATTTGCAAGCAAATAAATAGAAATCAATTGTTCCCATTATTATAATGAGATTACTTTTACCTACTTAGTAAAATATACAAATGCAAACACTGAGAGAAATAAAAGTGCTAAAGGAATTTATTTTGAAAATATAGAATAAATTTTTTATATATTTTTTTGAAGTATTTTCTTTGTTTTTATATTTAATTTATATTTCGTGTGTTTTTCATTTTTGAAGTTTGAAATATATTTTTTTTCAAACTGTTTATGCTCAGTGTAATTTAATATCGTTATATAGGTTGGTACCTTTGGTTTCACATAATAATAAAAACTAGAACACTAAGTACGTATAATTTTAGTTCTTTTGCATTTTCCTTTAGTTTAGAAAACTAGGGATTTAAAACTGTTATGGGAAAACATTAGTTTGTTTAAAATATTTACAGAATTTATAAAAAAAAACGTTTAATTATATTAAAAGGATAAACAAAATTTTTGTGTAAAACTAAACTTAAAATTTAATTTTTTGTTTAAAGAGAAATTTTAATAAAAATTTAAAATTTTACAGACAATTTGAAAAAATGAAAATTTTTACCTGAGAATAACCATTTGTTGAAATTTTTAAATTTTTTGTGAAATTTTTCAATTTTAATGAAATTTTAAAAATTTAATAAAATTTTAAAAATTTAATAAAATTTTAAAAATTTAATAAAATTTTAAAAATTTAATAAAATTTTAAAAATTTAATAAAATTTTAAAAATTTAATAAAATTTTAAAAATTAATGAAATTTTAAAATGGAAATTTTAAAAATTTAATGAAAATTTAAAAAATGTAATGAAATTTTAAAATGGAAATTTTAAAAATTTAATGAAATTTTAAAAAATTAATGAAATTTTAAAAATTTAATGAAATTTTAATGAAATATTAAAATTTTAATGAAATTTTAAAAATTTAAAGAAATTTTAAAATTTTTACCTTTTTGTCAATAAATTCCTATAATATTTCAATATTAAAGCAAATATATTCGGTATTAAAAATAATCGAAATTTGTACGTACTATTTACTGTTGTAGGTTATCTTATGGTCGGCGAGGCCCTACTTAACATTCTTACTTGTAACTTCTACCTTGTCTTAATTAATTTATAATCAAATTTCATTATCTATTAATTATCAGAAATGTCACAGTAACTAATTGCATTGTTTCACCATATCATTCCTTTTAGTCATTACAAACGGAATGGAAAAAATTTTCAATGACAATTATTTTTTCAACATCATTATTATTTGCAATCTTGTTTTGTATGATTTTTCTAAGTTTTCTTTAATTTTTTAACATTTGTTATACTTTATTAAAAAAAATATACATTCTTTTCCATCTGTCTATCCTGCCTTTATTTTTGGGGCTTTAAGTAAATATGAGAAGAAAAACTTTTTTTTTTCGAAAACTGTCACTAGTCTATTACGACATTGTCCTCTATAAAAATATATACATACATATATTTTTCATTAAATATTTGGTTTTATTTTCTGCTTTAACCAATACATATACATTTACCATAGATAATAGTAAATGTACAATATTTTTTAAATATACATAAAGCTATAGATATTTTAATGTTTTTATACTATATACATATATGTATATAATATTATGGTCATATACTATATATTCCTTTTTTAAATGTATCGAAGAAAGGAGGAAAACTTCCTAATTAACTGAAAGAGACTTATAGAATAAAAAAATTTCGACTTTACGTTTAAGGAATGTGTAATAAATATAAAATTTCAACTATCTTATTCACATTTTAGATCATTTCATAACACTATAATAACTTATAGATTGACCCTCGTTTTAACAGCCATATTATAATGTAAATGGCTAAAGGAACAAGGACATAGTTATGCAAATATGCCTGACAACAATAACTGTAATATTGCATAAAATACAATGAATAAAACAACATACAAATATAACCCAGTAAAAAAAGAAGTCTTCATCAAGTGAAGGTCTCAGCTAATTCCAGTCTAGTTGATGTTAAGATGCAGTCTAGTTCTAGTCTAACTATACCCAAGGTCTAGTCTAAGGACTTGTCTTTTTCTAGTCTAGTTCCAATCTAGTTCTAGTCTAATTCCAGTCTAGTTCTAGTCTAGTTCTTGTCTAGTTCTAGTCTATTTCTAGTCTAGTTCTAGTTTACTTCTAGTCTAGATCTAGTCTAGTTCTAGTCTAGTTCTAGACTAGTTCACTCTAGTTCTAGTCTCGTTTAGTTTAGTTCCAGTTCTAGTCTATAGCATAGTGTATAGCACAGTCTATAGTCTAGTCTATAGTGTAATCTATAGTCTATTCTATAGTCTGGTCTATAGTCTAGTCTATAGTCTAATCTATAGTCTAGTCTATAGTCTGGTCTATAGTCTGGTCTATAGTCTAGTCTACAGTCTAGTCTATAGTCTAGTCTACAGTCTAGTGTATATTCTATTCTATAATCTAATCTATAGTCTAGTCTATACTTTTGTCTATAGTCTTGTCTATAGTTTTGTCCATAGTCTTGTCTATAGTCTCGTCTATAGTCTAGTCTATAGTCCAGTCTACAGTCTACTTTACAGTCTAGTTTATAGTCTAGTCTATAGTCTAGTCTATAGTTTTGTCTATAGTCTAGTCTATAGTCTTGTCTATAGTCATTTCTATAGTCATGTCTATAGTATAATCTATAGTTTTGTCTATAGCATTGTCTTTAGTCTAGTCAATAGTTTTGTCTATAGTCTTGTCTATAGTCTAGTCTATAGTTTTGTCTATAGTCTTGTCTGTAGTTCTGTCTATAGTTTTGTCTATAGTTTTGTTTATAGTTTTGTCTATGGTATTGTCTATAGTTTTGTCTATAGTTTTGTCTATAGTTTTGTCTATAGTCTAGTCTATTGTATAGTCTACAGTCTAGTCTATAGTCTAGTCTATAGTCTAGTCTATAGTCTAGTCTAGAGTCTAGTCTAAAGTCTAGTCTATACTCTGGTCTATTGTCTAGTCTATAGTCTAGTCTATAGTCTAGTCTATAGTCTAGTCTATATTCTAGTCTATAGTCTAATCTATAGTCTAGTCTATAGTCTAATCTATAGTCTAGTCTATAGTCTAGTCTATAGTCTAGTCTATAGTCTAGTCTATAGTCTAGTCTATAG
>NW_025806623.1:0-1322 GCF_022045245.1 Lucilia cuprina
GAACTGAACTAGAACTGAACTGAAATAGAACTGAACTAGAACTGAACTAGAACTAAACTAGAACTGAACTAGAACTGAACTAGAACTAAACTAGAACTGAACTAGAACTGAACTAGAACATTCAATACCTCCCAATTTACTCTAGTTGATAACAAAATTAAATTTATGACAACCAGTTTTTTATCTTTTTAGATATTCATTTAACCTTAAGTCATTTCATATTTTTCTAAAATTTATTTAATTTATCAAAAAGATAAATACATATTTACTACTTAATCTGGCCTCAGTTTGTTTTAGTCTTTCTTAGTTTTTAATTAAACCTGACCTCTGGTTTATTGTTTCTCTATCTTTTTCAATTAATCTGTAATTTCACCATTAATCCTCCCATAAGTATGCTACATGAAATAATAACAAATATAAGTAAATATCTACAATATTTTTGTTTCGTTATTAAATTAAAAATAATAATAACTCGCTCTACAGTACTTTTGCTTATACATATATTCACACATACAAATACTAGCTCATACTCCCTATGTTGTGCAACTCCCTAAGGCGAAATATTTTGAACATAGTTTATCATCTTGTTTACAGCTCTCAATTTTGCAACAATTTTCTACTCCTATAACTAGAGGCAAATGATTTATTGTCCTACAAAATTAATTTTGAAAATAAAAAAACAACAACAGCAACCAAATAAAAATAACGGCAGTTCAGGCAACGAAAAATGAAAAAAAGGAAAAAAAAGTAATAAAAATAAAACCAAAAATAACAACAACCTACACAAAGACAAAAATATATGATGAACAAAAAAAGAAAAACTCCAGCATCATTCGCATGAATGAAATATGACCGACGACGCTTTTTCCCAAAACTTTTTGCTATTGCTTTTCCCGTGTCTATTTCTTATTCCTCTTTATTTGACATTTTTCCCATCGAAAAATTGAAGTGCCACAAAAAACAAAACAGAAAACAGTATATAGAGTACAGCAACAACTACAACAACAATGGTGATATATATACCAAAAAAAAAAGACTGTTTAACACAGAGACCTATATTTTGAATTTTTGCAGTTACTGGATAAATTTGTTTACTCCCAAAAAACTTTAACAAGTGTATAATACAAGAGTCCATGGCTCTTGAAGGGCTTTCAACCCTAATTTATGGTATTGCCATATCAAACACATACATGTATAACCAGAAAAAAAGCTTTTACTCTCTTTATTTCCAGGGTATTTTAAACATTTTTGCTCTCTCACTCTTTGCTCAATTTTTCGTAAGTTGTTCCAGTTTTATCCCAGTTTTCCTAGTCAAACAACTT
>NW_025806624.1:0-1913 GCF_022045245.1 Lucilia cuprina
TTGCACTTTAATATGGTATATAATTTGTAGCATAATGTGTGTTTTTAGAAATTGGTCAATTTGATAGATCGGTAGAATTATTGTTCTATGTTTAATAAACGCAGTAATCTGAGGTTCCGATATGGTTGCAATTAACTTTGGCAGTTTTCGTGCTAGGACAGTCGTTTATGCACCATTTTAAAGCATTAAAATTGCCATTTGTGGCATAATGTGTTCGTCTAAAAAATGGTCAATTTGAAGGATCGGTAGAATTGTTGTTCTATGTTTAAAAACACTGTGATTTGAGGTTCCGATATGGTTGCAAATAACATTGACCGTTTTCATGCTATGACAGTCATTTATGCATCATTTTAAAGCATTATGATTGCACTTTAATATGGTATATCATTTGTGCCATAATGTGTGTTTTTAAAAATTTGTCAATTTGATAGATCGGTAGAATTATTGTTCTATGTTTAATAAACGCAGTAATCTGAGGTTCCGATATGTTTGCAATTAACCTTGGCAGTTTTCATGCCAGAACAATCGTTTATGTATCATTTTAAAGCATTACAGTTGCACTTTGTTTTGGTGTACAATTTGTGGCATAATGAATTTTTACAAAAATTGGATAGATCGGTATATTTATTGGTACAGGTTTGGAAATGCGGTAATTTAAGGTTCCGACATGGTTGCAAATATCTTTTATAGTTTTCATGTTATAGCAGTCGTTTATATATCTTTTTATTGCATTATAGTTGCCATTTGTTTTGATATATAATTTGTTGCATAATATATTTTTAGAAAATGGCTAATTGCATAGATCGGTATAATTATTTTCCCAGGTTTAAAAAGGCGGTAATTTGAAGTTCCGATATGGTTGCAAATAACTTTGACAGTTTTCATGCCAGGACAATCGTTTATGCACCATTTTAAAGCATTATAGTTGCACTTTGTTTTGGTATATAATTTATTGCATAATGTATTTTTAGAAAATGGCTAATTGGATAGATCGGTATAATTATTTTCACAGCTTTAAAAAGGCGGTAATTTGAGGTTCCGATATGGTTGTGAATAACTTTGACAGTTTTCATGCTATGACAGTCATTTATGCATCATTTTAAAGCATTATGATTGCACTTTAATTTGGTATATCATTTGTGGCATAATGTGTTCGTCTAAAAAATGGTCAATTTGAAGGACCGGTAGAAAATAATTCTGCTGGATAGATCGGTAGAATTATTTTCACAGCTTTAAAAACGCGGTATTTTGAGGTTCCGATATAGCTACAAATAACAGTGACAGTTTTCACGCTATGACAGTCATTAAGTCAGTCATTAAATCATTTTAAAGCATTATGATTGCACTTTAATATGGTATATCATTTGTGTATTTTTAGAAATTGGTCAATTTGATAGATCGGTAGAATTATTGTTCTATGTTTAATAAACGCAGTAATCTGAGGTTCCCATATTGTTGCAATTAACTTTGGCAGCTTTCGTGCTAGGACAGTCGATTATGCACCATTTTAAAGCATTGAAATTGCCATTTGTGGCATAATGTGTTCGTCTAAAAAATGGTCAATTTGAAGGATCGGTAGAATTGTTGTTCTATGTTTAAAAACGCTGTGATTTAAGGCTCCGATATGGTTGCAATTAACTTTGGCAGTTTTCGTGCTAGGACAGTCGTTTATACATCATTTTAAAGCAATAAAATTGCACTTTGTTTTGGTGTACAATTTGTGGCATAATGAATTTTTACAAAAATTGGATAGATCGGTATATTTATTGGTACAGGTTTGGAAATGCGGTAATTTAAGGCTCCGCTATGGTTGCAATTAACTTTGGCAGTTTTCGTGCTAGGACAGTCGTTTATGTACCATTTTAAAGCTTTAAAATTGCCATTTGTTTTGGTATATAATTTACTGCATAATG
>NW_025806625.1:0-2110 GCF_022045245.1 Lucilia cuprina
GAACAGAACTAGAACAGAACTAGAACAGAACTAGAACAGAACTAGAACAGAACTAGAACAGAACTAGAACAGAAATAGAACAGAACTAGAACAGAATTAAAACAGAACAGAACTAGAACTGAACTAGAACAGAACTAAAATAGAACTAGTACATAACTATATTATAGTATTAATACTTTTCTATATTCTCTACAGCTCAAAATTAAATATATATATTTTTAGTTGATTATGTTATTCCATGATTTTTTTTCTGTTGCTTTTCTAAATTTTATATAACCTTTGCTTATGTTGCATTCGTCAAGCTAAACGCCGCCAATAGCACCCAACGCCCACTGTTTTATGTCTCGTCAGTTTGGCGCCTAAAATGCTGCCAATACTTTTGGAAAAACTCTTTTATTTTATAGTTTAGCTGCTATATATTTCTTTTACTTCTTGCAGTACGTAGAGAAAAACAGTTGAATGTGTATATTTGATAGTTAAGTATTTTAGATTTTTGGGTTTGCAAAAAGTATTTGTTGTTTCTTTCTTTCTTTCTAACCGTTTAAATAATGATATTTGCTATTTCACATTTCTTGTGATTCTTTATTATTACTATTATTTGCTACAACCTAAGTTTTGTTTTCCTGGTGTTTTCTGTTTTTGTTGTTTCTTTCATTTTTTTTTTTTTTTTTGAAGTTATAAAATTGAGAAAAGTATCTATTACATTTGGTGAAAAATCATCATCTACAATTTGATTTGAGCAGGCAGCTACATGTTTATTGTCTTTGTGTTAGTAACCATAGTAAAACTTGCAGCATTAGACACAACATTACCGTAGTTATTTGTGTTGCAAAGATATATTTAAGGCAACATGGCTGCTATAGACGTTGTTGCCCTTGCCTTTGTTATTGCAACATTCAGTTTGTTTTACGACGAAAGTCATATTGATGTAGTTTTAAAGCAATAAATTGTTCGCTTTTTTTGTTTCCTTTTTTTTCCTATGACTATAATGTTTCAGCAGCAGGAAGATATAAACATTTCTTGTTGCTTTTAATTTGGCTTTGATTTTTGCGATTTGTAAGTTTTTATTATGCGCTTCCCCCTAAAATGTTTATGACCAAAAAAATGCCACAAAAATAGAGATTAACGTTTTTCAGAATCATAGATTCTTTGAGAAACTTTATAAGAAAATAAAAAAAAATAACCCGAAAAAATCAATAATATTTCTCACCCTCTTACCTTTTCCTAAAATGTTGCTCTTAAATCGTGTACAAGTGTGTTTCCTTACAGTTCCTGCAATTTAAACTCTAAAAACAAATGAGGCAGCAATAACAAAAACAATACATAAATGAAGCAGAAAACAAGTACCTTTATTATCTACATCATTATTTAAGTGTCATTAAAAAATAAAATGTATTAATAACAATTTGTAATTTTTCGTTTTATTTCTTTCTATAACAAAGCGAACAAAACGAAACAATCAAAAGTGAATTGTAAAGAGAAAAAACTGCAAAAAAAATATATATAAAAAGAAATCACAGCAATATGCCATAAAATAATACAATTTAACGCTTATTTGATTTCATTGTACGAGTATTTCACAAAAAAAAAAAAAAATACACAAAAAAAAACTTCTTTCTTTTTAAACTGATTTGTATACCTGATGGTGGCAAAGGTTCTACACAAAGCTCTATATATTATTAACCATTTAACAGACAGACCAACAACTGTAACATAGACACAGACACAGTGAGAGAATCAAAGATATACAGTGCAAACGGCAGACAGTGAAACACACCAATATTTATACAGATACAAATGCCAAGAGGAACTGTGAAAAAAGTCTATCCATCTAAAGGTATGTAATACAAAGTTGAGTTTGTTGCTTGATTTGGCTGGGTATTTAGTTAAGTGTCAAGTTTCTTGTTAAGTATTTATAAAATGTTAATGCTTCCTAATAGAGAAATAAAGGGTATATTTAGTTGGTCCCAACACATGTAACAGGAATATTAGTTCTGTTCTAGTTTTTCTAGTTCTGTTCTAGTTCTGTTCTAGTTCTGTTCTAGTTCTGTTCTAGTTCTGTTCTAGTTCTGTTCTAGTTCTGTTCTAGTTCTGTTCTAGTTCTGTTCTA
>NW_025806626.1:0-1049 GCF_022045245.1 Lucilia cuprina
AACTGAACTATATTCTTGCGATTATCGACTTGACCCATAACGAACAACGTTTTCAACACGAGTTATAAATGCTTTTTGGCCAATCCACAAGCCTAAGCTTTGTTGCGGTAATTCATAAAAAAATTAAAATATTCATCGACATATGTAGGCCTACAACTTTTCTAAACTAGCAATTGTTGAAACAAATCTTCAACAAAAAAGCACTTTAACTAAGTGCGAAGGGATTATTTTACGATTCAAATAAAAATCTAGCCACGATTGCAGCCACAAAACTTTTGGGCTTAAAGAACTTACAACATGAACAATATGTATTAAATAAGAAAATGGAAAAGTTCAAAAGACTTTTACAAACAACTTTTATATTTATGAAAACCGTTCAACACTTTATATGCTCCTCATATACAAAAACAAAGTGAGACTTAACAAACTAAATCACAATTCATGAGTTCGTTCACATAAATGCTAGCAATTGAAGTTTGAACAAAATGTGAGTGTTCTAGCAAATGAATGTATTTTTTTTTCTCCATATATGTACACGAGACATGTCCTACTCATAGACACTTTTGCTCATATGTGTACATGTATAAGTATTAGTGTGTGTTATGTATTTCATAATACTATATTATATACATACATATATGTATTAGTATATATGCTGACACTCATCTAATGACAAAGTTTAGAGAAAAAGTTGTCGCAATGTCGTATATAGAAAGAAAAAACTTTTACAATTTACCTAACTGCGATAATAAGATTTCACGTGTCTGATGTCATTTTAAGCCGTGATTTTTATTTTTCATACTTTATACAAGTCTTTTTGTTTTGTTTACTTTTTTCACATTAGAACATACAATTTGTTCCAGGTGCGTTTTCTTAAATATAACTAATAGTATTTCACATATAGATGAGAGTAGAAACATTATATGTAGTTATATACCTGCGGGATCTTAAGGCAGCAATTTTTTGACACTATTGCTTATAGATTTAGTATGATTTTATAATTCTCATTACATTGGTTCATATTACTAGTTCAGTTCTAGTTCAGTTCT
>NW_025806627.1:0-1014 GCF_022045245.1 Lucilia cuprina
CTAGTCTATAGTCTAGTCTATAGTCTTGTCTATAGTCTAGTCTATAGTCTAGTCTATAGTCTAGTCTATAGTCTAGTCTATAGTCTAGTCTATAGTCTATTCTATAGTATTGTCTATAGTCTAGTCTATAGTCTAGTTTATAGTCTAGTCTATAGTCTAGTCAATAGTCTAGCCTATAGACTAGTCTACAATTTAGTCTTTAGTTTGGCATTTAGCCTAATCTATAGTCTAGTCTATTTTTAAACTAGTTAAAATATGTTTCACTTTATCAAAAAAAAATTTTTGCAGTTTCTGCAATTCACTTTACAATAAAACCGGATTTTATTAAAATTTCATGGTTTTAGCTATTTCGTTCATTTACTTTTATATTTTTGTAGCAAAAAAACAAAATTCAAGTGCACGGCCAATAAACCAACTAACCGGCATTTTGTGCCAGTTTAAATTAAAAACAAATCATATATGTAAACGCTTGGTTGAATCACTTGTAAGTTACTACGTCAGGGGCTTTAAAAGCGGTATAGGCATGTCAACAAGTTGATTTAGACAAGTAGTTTTATTGTTTATTTATTTATGCTTTTTTGTTCGTTTGGAAATATTTTGAAACTAATGAAAAAAATACTATAACTGTAATGTGTGTAATTTTGTACAAAAAAAAATTAACAAGGTAAAGGGCTCGTGAGTTTAAATAATGACCTCCAAACAAGTTCAAGTATTTTTATTGTAACTCAAGGACTAGGTAAAAGTTAAGCGTTGAATTATATGAAATGTTAAGAATGTTTTCTTAGCATAAAACTGAAATGCTAAAATTAGTTCAGAATGTTATTGTAAGTGTATGTATTTAAATTTAATGCTAAAATACGTTAAGAAATGATAGACACAGAAGTATGTATAGTTTATAGTCTAGTCTATAGTCTAGTCTATAGTCTAGTCTATAGTCTAGTCTATAGTCTATTCTATAGTCTAGTCTATAGTCTAGTCTATAGTCTATTCTATAGTCTAGTCTATAGTCTAGTC
>NW_025806628.1:0-1413 GCF_022045245.1 Lucilia cuprina
ACTAGAACTGAACTAGAACTGAACTAGAACTGAACTAGAACTGAACTAGAACTGAACTAGAACTGAACTAGAACTGAACTAGAAATGAACTAAAACTGAACTAGAACTTAACTAGAACTGAACTAGAACTGAACTAGAACTGAACTAGATTAGAATTAGATCTAAACTTTATTTAACGAGAATATTATAATTAACTTTTATTATTATTATTGTTATTATTATTATTATTATTATTATTAACTTTTTTTAGCTGCAAATTTAATTTCTCTTTTTTCATTAATTATTATTATTATTAATGTAGAATAGGGTAAATAATACATAAATTTCATGACTTTTTGAAAATATTGTAAATATAATGCCGTCTCCTATAAATTAAAAGATACTGCTTAAGGAAGTTCTCCATTTCTTATTGGCAGGACCTCTTTTAAATGTTTACACATGCGTTTATTTTATGAAGCAGCTCAATTTACATAAATTACTTAAATAAATAATAAGCACACAAAAAGTAAAAATAGAAACAAATAAGCAAAAGAAATTTAAATAACTAAATATAAAAAAATGGTTATAACAAACTGTAACAATATAAAGACATAAGTATCATTTTTTCTGCCAAAAGGACGTTACAACGGCAGCAGAAATAAAAACATAAGCAAGGCAAATTAAATTTATCAGTCATCACTCCCACAACCCAAACAGTAAGAGGAAAAAATCAGTAAAACGTAACGAAAAATTAAACAAATGTAATCAAAGTCAACATTGCAGAAGAAATTCAAGTCTCTTCAACAAATACATCAAAATAACAACAAAATCAAGACATGAAATGCCAGCAATATTGAAGGCTACACGACAAAGTTAACAACATAAAAATTTAGTCCTGTCATTTTCAAGGAAAGCAGGCACGCGGCTGCTTCAATAACAACAACAGCTAACAAAAATGAAACATTTGAGCTAAAAAAAACAGCAGCTTAAAGACATGCAGTAAACAAGCAAATAAATAGACAGTCAAATAGACTTACTAACTGACAAAAATTATATAAAGCAACATTTTTATTTGCGTTTCTCTGGCTTAAATTAAAAAAGGCAACTCATATACACACAAAATTTCATTTCCCCTTGAATCCTTCAATTTGTATATTTAAAAAATGAAATTGCTCAAATGTGAAGAAGGATGCATAACAACAAAACAACCTTTATATCTTCAGAAACATTTGAAATAGTACAGTGATATAGAAAAGGAATGTCTATATATACATAATTTTAAACGAAAAGTTTTCATAGACTTAACTATATATCTATTCTTCGGTCATAGTTCTGTTCTAGTTCTGTTCTAGTTCTGTTCTAGTTCTGTTCTAGTTCTGTTCTAGTTCTGTTCTAGTTCTAGTTCTGTTCTAGTTCTGTTCTAGTTCTGTTCTA
>NW_025806629.1:0-1836 GCF_022045245.1 Lucilia cuprina
ATTTTAAGGTTCCGATATGGCTGCAAATAACATTGGCAGTTTTCACGCTATGACAGTCATTTAGGCATCATTTTAAAGCACTTTAATATGGTATATCATTTGTAGCATGATGTATATTTTTAGAAATTGGTCAATTTGATAGATCGGTAGAATTATTGTTCTATGTTTAACAAACGCAGTAATCTGAGGTTCCCATATGGTTGCAATTAACTTTGGCAGTTTTCGTGCTAGGACAGTCGTTTATACATCATTTTAAAGCATTAAAATTGCCGTTTGTTTTGGTATATAATTTATTGCATAATGTATTTTTAGAAAATGGTCAATTGGATAGATCGGCAGAATTATTTTCCCAGGTTTAAAAGGCGGTAATTTGAGGTTCCGCTATGGTTGCAATTAACTTTGGCAGTTTTCGTGCTAGGACAGTCGTTTATGCACCATTTTAAAGCATTAAAATTCCCATTTGTTTTGGTATATAATTTATTGCATAATGTATTTTTAGAAAATGGCCAGTTGGATAGATCGGTAGAATTATTTTCCCAGGTTTAAAAAGGCGGTAGTTTGAAGTTCCGATATGGTTGTGAATTACTTTGACAGTTTTCATGCTATGACAGTCATTTATGCATCATTTTAAAGCATTATGATTGCACTTTAATTTGGTATATCATTTGTGGCATAATGTGTTCGTCTAAAAAATTGTCAATTTGAAGGATCGGTAGAATTGTTGTTCTATGTTAAAAACACTGTGATTTGAGGTTCCGATATGGTTGCAAATAACTTTGACAGTTTTCATGCCATAACAATCGTTTATGCATCATTTTAAAGCATTACAGTTGCACTTTGTTTTGTTATACAATTTGTGGCATAATAAATTTTTACAAAAATTGGATACAGGTACAGGTTTAGAAATGCGGTAATTTAAGGCTCCGATATGGTTGCAAATACCATTTATAGTTTTCATGTTATAGCAGTGGTTTATATATGTTTTTATTGCATTATAGTTGCCATTTGTTTTGGTATATAATTTGTTGCATAATATATTTTTAGAAAATGGCTAATTGGATAGATCGGTATAATTATTTTCATAGCTTTAAAAACGCGGTATTTTAAGGTTCCGATATGGCTGCAAATAACATTGGCAGTTTTCACGCTATGAGAGTCATTAAGGCATCATTTTAAAGCATTATGATTGCACTTTAATATGATATATCATTTGTAGCATAATGTGTATTTTTAGAAATTGGTCAGTTTGATAGATCGGTAGAATTATTGTTCTATGTTTAATAAACGCAGTAATCTGAGGTTCCCATATGGTTGCAATTAACTTTGGCAGTTTTCGTGCTAGGACAGTCGTTTATGCACCATTTTAAAGCATTTTAATGCTTTAAAATGGTGTATAAAATTGCCGTTTGTTTTGGTATATAATTTATTGCATAATGAATTTTTAGAAAATGGCCAATTGGATAGATCGGTAGAATTATTTTCCCAGGTTTAAAAAGGCGGTAATTTGAATTTCCGATATGGTTGTGAATTACTCTTACAGTTTTCATGCTATGACAGTCATTTATGCATCATTTTAAAGCATTATGATTGCACTTTAATTTGGTATATCATTTGTGGCATAATGTGTTCGTCTAAAAAATTTTCAATTTGAAGGATCGGTAGAATTGTTGTTCAATGTTTAAAAACGCTGTGATTTGAGGTTCCGATATTGTTGCAAATAACTTTGATAGTTTTCATGCCAGGACAATCGTTTATGCATCATTTAAAAGCATTACAGTTGCACTTTGTTTTGGTGTACAATTTGTGGCGTAATGAATTTTTAAAAAAATTGGATAG
>NW_025806630.1:0-1925 GCF_022045245.1 Lucilia cuprina
TAGATAGATAGATAGATAGATAGATAGATAGATAGATAGATAGATAGATAGATAGATAGATAGATATATAGTTAGTTAGTTAGTTAGTTAGTTAGTTAGTTAGTTAGTCTGTTTTTAGAATTGTTTAAAAAGTACGTCGAATTATAATAAATTATTATTATTCCACTGATACCTTCCTTCTTCTATAAGAACAAAGTCCTTCATAAAAAATAATACGTAGTTAATAAATTTCGAAAAATTGTTTTCACATTTTTAATTTTTTTTGCTCATAAAATACTTATATTATTTCTCCCCTTTATCCCAGTTACACTCCTCGTACAATCTTATAAAATTAATACAAAAAATTCAATTAGAGTATTTTTCATGCCAAAATACATTTTAATCTTTAAGCGCGAAAGAAACAAATTTAAAGAAATGCTAATATTTGGAATGTAATTGGCAAATAATTGTGTTGTTATCATATTTGTGATAATAAATGTGTCTGATTTGTAAAAGAAAAAAAATGAAAAAATCCAGTTTTATCTGACAAATTCCTGTCAGTACGACATATGACAAAAAAAAATAACAATAATAATGATGTTTACTTTAAACGTTTAAATTATCTGAGGAAAGTGGTAGGAAAAACTAACACGAACGATATGAGGACTTGTGACAAGTTTTGACGTAGTGTGTAAGTTTTAAAGTTGAGGTGTAAAAGGTCTTAAGAGGCAAAGTAGTTATTATTTAAATTAAATTTTAATTATTCTACAAAATAAGAAAATATAATTCTATTGAGATTGGAATAAACTAAAAAGGTATGGTGTACATAGATAGGCAAATCACAAACCCTAGTTGTATAATGTACATATATAACTAATTTTGTTTTGATGATAATACCTTTTCATTCGACACCTTGAAATGTTTGTATTGCTTATTTTATTTACAGTAATATACTAGTCATGTAACTGAAACTTTAAGCATGTCTTATCGGATATAGTTATATACATATACATTTTATGATACATTGTATATATTGCAGTGTTTTGCAAGTCAAATAAATTAAGAATAATAATCAGCACGCGCTAGTTTTTCCCATCATAACAACAATTTTACGTATTAAATTTTACAATCTTAAGTTAAAAATATTCTTTAGTTAGAAAAATAAATTTATCACAGATTTACTCTCTGTCTCATTTCACAGTTTCTTAACTCCCAATATCTGTTATCACAATATTTAAAAATCTACGTAATTTGCTTATAATTTTCAAAAAAACAAAAATAACTTACTACTAATTTATAACTGTTATTTAACAATATTTAAGTTTTAATAAATTCTGATTAAATAAATATTTATAGTAATAATAATTTATTTTTTGTAAAAACGTAATTACGTTGACAGCTAACCAAATATTTGGGTCGAAAATTCTACGACTATTATGCAAAGACTGTAAGTCATTTCAGAGAAAGTTTATCAATCATCCCGACATATCATCTACGTGTTATGATGACTGCAAATTATCTATGCATCCAACAATCATATGACGCGCAATGACGTTAGAGTGGAAAAGTTGCATGATAACCTTATCCAGACACAAAAAATATACATTTAAACTGGATTTATGGTAAAAAGTGACACTTTTTGCGCCTACGACTTTTAAAAATTACTTGACAAATAAACAAATAAAGAAATTATTGATTCTGAGTATATGTCTAGGCTTATATGTAAGCACAGCTCCATTATGGACGCATCTCATGGTGCTTTCATTTGATTTTCATACAATTGTAGAGACTACACTATAGACTACACTATAAACCAGACTATAGACTAGACTATAGATTAGACTATAGACTAGACTATAGACTAGACTATAGGCTAAACTATAGACTAGACTATAGACTAGACTATAGACTAGACTATAGACTAGACTATAGACTAGACTATAGAC
>NW_025806631.1:0-3003 GCF_022045245.1 Lucilia cuprina
ATTATATACCAAAACAAATGGCAATTTTAATGCTTTAAAATGGTGCATAAACGACTGCCCTAGCATGAAAACTGCCAAAGTTAATTGCAACCATAGCGGAACCTCAGAATACTGCATTTATTATACATAGAACAATAATTATACCGATCTATCGAATTGAATTATTTCTAAAAACACATTATGCTACAAATGCTATACCATATTGAAGTGCAATCATAATGCTTTAAAATGATTCATAAATGACTGTCATAGCGTGAAAACTGCCAATGTTATTTGCAGCCATATCGGAACCTTAAAATACCGCGTTTTTAAAGCTGGGAAAATAATTCTACCGATCTATCCAATTAGCCATTTTCTAAAAAAATATAATATGCAACAAATTATATACCAAAACAAATGGCAACTATAATGCAATAAAAAGATATATAAACGACTGCTATAACACGAAAACTACAAAAGATATTTGCAACCATATCGGAGCCTTAAATTACCGCATTTCCAAACCTGTACCAATAAATATACCGATCTATCCAATTTTTGTAAAAATTCATTATGCCACAAATTATACACCAAAACAAAGTGCAACTGTAATGCTTTAAAATGATGCATAAACGATTGTTCTGGCATGAAAACTGTCAAAGTTATTTGCAACCATATCGGAACCTCAAATCACAGCGTTTTTAAACATAGAACAACAATTCTACCGATCCTTCAAACTGACCATTTTTTAGACACATTATGCCACAAATGATATACCAAATTAAAGTGCAATCATAATGCTTTAAAATGATGCATAAATGACTGTCATAGCATGAAAACTCTCAAAGTTATTCACAACCATATCGGAACCTCAAACTACTGCCTTCTTAAACCTGGGAAAATAATTCTACCGATCTATCCAATTGGCCATTTTCTAAAAATACATTATGCAATAAATTATATACCAAAACAAATGGCAATTTGAATGCTTTAAAATGGTGCATAAACGACAGTCCTAGCACGAAAACTGCCAAAGTTAATTGCAACCATAGCGTCATAGCGTGAAAACTGTCAATGTTATTTGCAGCCATATCGGAACCTTAAAATACCGCGTTTTTAAAGCTGTGAAAATAATTCTACCGATATATCCAATTAGCCATTTTCTAAAAAAATATAATTTGCAACAAATTATATACCAAAACAAATGGCAACTATAATGCAATAAAAAGATATATAAACGACTGCTATAACATGAAAACTATAAAAGATATTTGCAACCATATCGGAGCCTTAAATTACCGCATTTCCAAACCTGTACCAATAAATATACCGATCTATCCAATTTTTGTAAAAATTCATTATGCCACAAATGATATACCAAATTAAAGTGCAATCATAATGCTTTAAAATGATGCATAAATGACTGTCATATCGTGAAAACTGTCAATGTTATTTGCAGCCATATCGGAACCTTAAAATACCGCGTTTTTAAAGCTGTGAAAATAATTGTACCGATCTATCCAATTAGCCATTATGCATAGAACAATAATTATACCGATCTATCAAATTGAATAATTTCTAAAAATACACATTATGCTACAAGTGATATACCATATTGAAGTGCAATGACAATGCTCTAAAATGATGCATATATTACTGTCATAGCATGAAAACTGTCAAAGTTATTCACAACCATATCGGAACTTCAAATCATCGCCTTTTTAAATCTGGGAAATAATTCTACCAATCTATCCAATTGGCCATTTTCTAAAAATACATTATGCAATAAATTATATACCAAAACAAATGACAATTTTAATGCTTTAAAATTGTGCATAAACAACTGTCCTAGCACCAAAACTGCCAAAGTTAATTGCAGCCATATCGGAACCTCAGATTACTGCATTTGATACATAGAACAATAATTCTACCGATCTATCAAGTTGACCAATTTGTAAAAACACATTATGCTACAAATGCTATACCATATTGAAGTGCAATCATAATGCTCTAAACTGATGCATATATGACTGTCATAGCATGAAAACTGTCAAAGTTATTCACAACCATATCGGAACCTCAAATTACCGCCCTTTTAAACCTGCGAAAATAATTCTACCGATCTATCCAATTGGCCATTTTCTAAAAATACATTATGTAATAAATTATATACCAAAACAAATGACAATTTTAATGCTTTAAAATTGTGCATAAACAACTGTCCTAGCACGAAAACTGCCAAAGTTAATTGCAACCATATCGGAACCTCGGATTACTTCGTTTATTAAACATAGAACAATAATTCTACCGATCTATCAAATTGACCAATTTGTAAAAACTCACATTATGCTACAAATGATATACCATATTAAAGTGCAATCATAATGCTTTAAAGTGATGCCTAAATGACTGTCATAGCGTGAAAACTGTCAATGTTATTTGCAGCCATATCGGAACCTTAAAATACCGCGTTTTTAAAGCTGTGAAAATAATTGTACCGATCTATCCAATTAGCCATTTTCTAAAAATATATTATGCAACAAATGGCAACTATAATGCAATAAAAAGATATATAAACGACTGCTATAACATGAAAACTATAAAAGATATTTGCAACCATATCGGAGCCTTAAATTACCGCATTTTTATACCTGTACCAATAAATATACCGATCTATCCAATTTTTGTAAAATTCATTATGCCACAAATTGTACACCAACACAAAGTGCAACTGTAATGCTTTAAAATGATGCATAAACGATTGTCCTGGCATGAAAACTGTCAAAGTTATTTGCAACCATATCGGAACCTCAAATCAGAACGTTTTTAAACATAGAACAACAATTCTACCGATCCTTCAAATTGACCATTTTTTAGACGAACACATTATGCCACAAATGATATACCAAATTAAAGTGTCAAAGTTATTCACAACCATATCGGAACTTCAAATCATCGCCTTTTTAAATCTGGGAAATAATTCTACCAATCTATCCAATTGGCCATTTTCTAAAAATACATTAT
>NW_025806632.1:0-1193 GCF_022045245.1 Lucilia cuprina
TTCTAAAAATACATTATGCAATAAATTATATACCAAAACAAATGGCCAAAGTTAATTTCAACCATATTGGAACCTCAGATTACTGCGTTTATTAAACATAGAACAATACCGATCTACCGATCTATCAAATTGAATAATTTCTAAAAATACACATTATAATACAAATGATATACCAAATTAAAGTGCAATCATAATGCTTTAAAGTAATGCATAAATGACTGTCATGGCATAAAAACTGTCAAAGTTATTGTCCTAGCACGAAAACTGCCAAAGTTAATTAAACATAGAACAATAATTCTACCGATACTTCAAATTGACCATTTTGTAGACAAACACATTATGCCACAAATGATATACCAAACTAAAGTGCAATCATAATGCTTTAAAATGATGCATAAATGACTGTCATAGCATAAAAACTGTCAACGTTATTCACAACTATATCGGAACTTCAAATTACCGCCTTTTTAAACCTGGGATAATAATTCTACCGATCTATCCAACTGGCCATTTTCTAAAAATACATTATGCAATAAATTATATACCAAAACAAATGGCAATTTTAATGCTTTAAAATGGTGTATAAACGACTGTCCTAGCACGAAAACTGCCAAAGTTAATTGCAACCATATGGGAACCTTAGATTACTGCGTTTATTAAACATAGAACAATAATTCTACCGATCTATCAAATTGACCAATTTCTAAAAATACACATTATGCTACAAATGATATACCATATTAAAGTGCAATCATAATGCTTTAAAATGATTCATAAATGACTGTCATAGCGTGAAAACTGCCAATGTTATTTGCAGCCATATCGGAGCCTTAAAATACCGCGTTTTTAAAGCTGTGAAAATAATTCTACCGATCTATCCAACTGGCCATTTTCTAAAAATACATTATGCAATAAATTATATACCAAAACAAACGGCAATTTTAATGCTTTAAAATGGTGCCTAAACGACTGTCCCAGCACGAAAACTGCCAAAGTTAATTGCAACCATATCGGAACCTCAGATTACTGCGTATATTAAACATAGAACAATAATTCTACCGATCTATCAAATTGACCAATTTGTAAAAACACACATTATGCTACAAATGATATACCATATTAAAGTGCAATCATAATGCTTTAAAATGATTCATAAATGACTGTCATAGCGTGAAAACTGTCAAAGTTATTCA
>NW_025806633.1:0-1448 GCF_022045245.1 Lucilia cuprina
ACTACCGCGTTTTTAAAGCTGTGAAAATAATTCTACCGATCTATCCAATTGGCCATTTTCTAAAAATTATGCAATAAATTATATACCAAAACAAATGGCAAATATAATGCAATAAAAAAGATATATAAACGACTGCTATAACATAAAAACTAAGTATAAAAGATATTTGCAACCATATCGGAGCCTTAAATTACCGCATTTCCAAACCTGTACCAATAAATATACCGATCTATCCAATTTTTGTAAAACTTCATTATGCCACAAATTGTACACCAAAACAAGGTGCAACTGTAATGCTTTAAAATGATGCATAAATGACTGTCATAGCATGAAAACTGTCAAAGTTATTCACAACCATATCGGAACTTCAAATTACCGCCTTTTTAAACCTGGGAAAATTGTAAAATTTGTATTTATTATTTATTAAATGGAACGGACAATTCTGTGTCCGTTCTCTTTGAATGAAGTTCTCTTAATGATTATAATTTTACTTACTTAAATTCTACTAACTCTAGCTAACATTGATTATTTTTTGCTTCTTCATATTTCATGTTTCCCACCATGAAATATGAAGTTTATTTAATCAGAGACACACGAATTCTGCTGGCTAAGCATTTTCCCATAGCCAAACAACTATGTTGTGTGTGTCGACTTTGAGAAGTACCCTACATATGTTCAATATGTATCGGTCGCACAGTTAATCACACTACACCTCCCTTTTTACCAAAGAATAATCAATATTAAGTCATTGATTATTCTTTACGCATGTGTCTTGAATTTACTCTAATTCTAATAATTTTTAAGTAATGATAAAATAACGGTTAAATATAAAACAGTTCATTAATTAAATTAATCATTTATGTAAAAAAATATTAAATTAACTTAAATATTGAAATTACAAATTATATTATTTTTAATTCTATAAATTATAAATATAAGCTCGAACTTTTTAATCTTATTCTATTCCTTCCCTTTTTGGAAAGATTGATTTATAAATCTTACACAGAAAAGAGAAAAAAAAATATATCTCAGGATTTTCATCAATTAAATTTTTAATCGTATTACAATCAACATTTAATATAAATAATAATTTATGTGATCAACTTTTCAATTCATTGTATCACCATATATAAATATTCCAATAAGGCTCCTCCATTTAATATGTCGTAAAAAAATATATATTATATATAATAAGATTGATTTATAAATCTTACACAGAAAAGAAAAGAAAAAAAATATATTTATATATAGTCAAATAAATTTCCATTTGAACAATATTTTTCTTATGGAAGTAAAAGAACTTTATATCTTAATTGTAGAACCTTTTTTCTGTTCTTATAAACACAGAATGATTGTCCATTTTCAGTTTGGAGTTCTACATTGTTATTGTCGGATACCCCGATGACCTTATAGGGTCCTTTATATAAGGGTTCCAATTTGTGTCGGGC
>NW_025806634.1:0-1864 GCF_022045245.1 Lucilia cuprina
TGTAACGGGTTTCGATAACCCCGCCCCTGGTATGGATATAATAGGCAAAAAACCAAAAAATCCTATTTTTGGGATTTTTTAAAACTTTTTTGGGAATTCCGGGATTTCAAATAAGAAAATTCGTAATTTTTATTTAATTTTGGATTTTGAGTAAAAAATCTACCTAAATGTAAAATTTCATTCAAAAATATTCATAAATAAATTTTTTATTGCAATTTGAAAAATTTGTATCTTCGCAAAATCTACCCTGCAAAATTTTTTGGAGTACTTGTTCCATTTTAAGTTAAACGGAGTAGTTACAATATGGTCCCATGTAATGTAGTCTTGGACCATGTTATTTTCAAACAATATACATATTAAGCAATGTGGAAACCCTAGCACGATAGGTTTAATGAAAATAAAAATACACCATTGGTAATATTGGTGTCATCCATTTTTTAATATATTTCAAATTAATTAGTGTATATACAAATTTGAAAATAAAATTAAAAAAAGAGTGTAAAATTTTGTAAGAATAATTGATATATTGTGTAATAATTAAATAATTGTGTAAGAGTTCGCGTCACAAGAGAAGACTTGTGAAAGCGGAAAAAGAAAATTGTCTAAAAAGATTAGACAGCGCAAACGCGATAATTAAGTGCGCCGAAAGGGCCGAAATTCTTGATTGTATAGAGTTAGAAGATACAATTAACATTCGAAATGATTTAAAAACTGATTTAGGGTAATGGCAGATGGATAGTCGAACTTCACATAGAAATATGAGAGAACTGTTGTGCATTTTAAAAAAATATGGTATGGACCTGCCGATCTCTCCAGTGGCACTTTTAAAAAAGAACTATACTAAAGTGAATATAGTGACAGTACAACCCGGGCAATACGCGCATTTTGGAATTAAAGAAAGCTTAATGAAAGCAGCCAATTTAATAGAAAAATATGAGGAAATAATTTGCGATATAAATATCGACGGTTTACCAATCTTTATCAGTTCAAATGCACAACTTTGGCCAGTATTAATTAAAGTTATAAATATAAAAAATATAAAAGTGTTTGCTGCTGGTGTATATTGTGGTAAACCAAAGCCGTATGATGTAAATGAGTTTTTAGAAAAATTCGTAGAAGAAGTATCTGATTTGCAACAAAATCCTTTGGAAATCGGTATTAAGAAAATAATATTTAAAATACGTGCCGTAATATGTGATGCACCTGCAAAATCATTAGTTTGTGGAATAGCTCATCATTCATCAACCAATGGATGCTCAAAGTGCACACAAGTTGCAAAAAAAATTAGCAATGTTTTATCCTATAGCACAGAAAGTTCTGTAGTTATAAATGATGAGAACTTTTCTAAAAGAAAATATAAAAATCATCACCAATTGAAGTTTATGAATACTAAAACACCTTTGGAGAAAATTAATTTAAATATGATTAGCCAAGTTCCTTTGGATCCCATGCATGTCATTGATTTGGGTGTTACTAGAAAAATGCTTAAAAAACTTATGCAAAATAAAGTGTCTGAAAGAAGTTCCAGTTTAGAAAAATTAAATATATCAAAATTGCTAGTTTCCCTAAAAAAAAGCATTACAAATGATTTACAAGACTGCCTCGGGGTTTAGACGAACTTGCCAACTGGAAGGCTACGGAATTTCGAACTTTCTTGCTGTACACAGGCGTATTAGTATTAAAAAACAATGTTAGTGATGACTTTTATTACACATTTCTGCAGCTGCATTGTGCTGTTAGATTACACCGTACAACTAATTGGGAAAAATTGTTGCACACATGAGCAAGATCCTATACGTTGGAAACTACATACTTGATATAGTTAAACTACATTTTTGGTTTTTTATTTTCTGATCGTTTCTTC
>NW_025806635.1:0-2971 GCF_022045245.1 Lucilia cuprina
ACAGAACTAGAACAGAACTAGAACAGAACTAGAACAGAACTAGAACAGAACTAGAACAGAACTAGGACAGAACTAGAACAGAACTAAAACAGAACTAGAACAGAACTAAAACAGAACTAGAACAGAACTATAACAGAACTAGAACAGAACTAGAACAGAACTAGAACAGAACTAGAACAGAACGAGAACAGAACTAGAACAGAACTATAACAGAACTAGAACAGAACTAGAACAGAACTAGAACAGAACTAGAACAGAACTAGAACAGAACTAGAACTAGAACAGAACTAGAACAGAACTAGAACAAAACTAGAACAGAACTAGAACAGAACTAGAACAGAACTAGAACAGAACTAGAACAGAACTAGAACAGAACTAGAACAGAACTAGAACAGAACTAGAACAGAACTAGAACAGAACTAGAACAGAACTAGGACAGAACTAGAACAGAACTAGAACAGAACTAGAACAAAACTAGAACAGAACTAGAACAGAACGAGAACGGAACTAGAACAGAACTAGAACAGAACTAGAACAGAACTATAAGAGAACTAGAACAGAACTAGAACAGGTTTAACACCACAACTTTATTTAGTTGCAATTTTAAATCTCGTTAATTTCTTTATATTTCTATTCTGCCCTTTTTGTTCTTAAAATTCAATTTATTTCAGTTATAATTAAAAAATAACTTAAGCATTCTTGCAACAGCTTCATAATTACAAAATGTGTTGCATATATTAAGGAGTAAAGAAAAAAGAGCTTAAGAGTAGCAAATAAATGCAGATATAGCATGACAATGTATCAATATTGTAAAATATTTAACACGACAAACAAACTATGTTTCCCTTCCCCCAACTATGAAAATAAATGAAACTGTAACTGCTAGGTAGTAGCTTTATAAAATTTAAATGCATAGCATATATTAAGGGGTTCAAAAATATGCAGTACTTTTTTATATTTAAACAGTTCAGTCAGTAAATCCTTAACAAACAATTTACAAGTATTCATGAAAAAAATGCATAAGATTCAATGAAATCATTTACATTTCTTAACAATTTTTACACAGGGGAAATAGTTTAAAAAAAGAACGAAGAAATGAATGTGTGAATAGAGAAGCTAAAGCTTAGGGATTGAACTCTAAATAAACACAAAAATTGTTAGAAGGAAATAAAAGAAAAATAAAAAAACAGGAACTAAAGCAATAAAAACGAATTGCATATGTAAAAGGATGTACACAAAATGCATTGCATATTTTAAGGGATATGTTAGAAATTGCTTGCATTTATATGCTGTTGCTGCTGCTTTCATAAAATATGTAATATTCACTATGTTTTGTGAGTTGCTTCTTAACAAATCTTTAGGAATTTATTATGTATTATAAATTTTAGTTTTTATATAAACATGTTGCACTAGGAAAGTTCAATGATTGTTTAACAAAAAAGGGGGAATAAATAAGAAAACTTGTTAGGAAATGTTTTGATTTGTTTTATGAAAAAAAACTTTATAAAAGAAATATAAAGTTATCCTAAGGGAGTTACTGGTCTTTTAAGGGAATAGTGTTTGTGTAAGTGTTAAAATTAAAAAAAAATAAAGCATACTTTAGGGGCTTTAGGCAAGACTTTATTAGAACAAGTTAAAGTCTTTTGGAAAATATATAAAAAGAAGATAAAGTTTTTCTAAGTTTAGGGATAAAAAGAAAAGGAAAAAAGTAATTAAAATATTTATAAAATAAAACTTTAAAGATTACAATAATTACAAAAACTACTACATAATAACGTGTCCCTATATTAAGGCCTACTTTTAGGCTTGACTATTCATGAAAATGTATAGAATACTTTAAGGAACTTATCTTATATTATGAACAAAGAACATTTTAATATTTATTTGGATATTTTGTTTTATTAAAGTATCAATTACCAGCAATAACCTTCACATGTGGTAAAATTCTAGAGCTGACACAACAAATAGGAAAAGGGCGCCCACAAATAAATGAATGAATAACTGACTCTGACAAAACAAAAGGCTGACTCTCCAACTGTAGATAAAAAACAAAAAAATGTACACAGGAAGTTAAATAGCAAACAAGACAAGACAATACAAATTTTACAACTACAATAAGACAAAGATGGACAAAACATAAATATTAAAACAAAAAAAGAGAAAAAAACCAAACACTGACAAACACAATATTGTTTAGTTAGTTTGAAGGTTGAACAGATAAAACATACATTCATACATGTTTAATATATAAAACACAACAAAAATAATAACAATAACAATAATGCCAAGCTATGTATATCAATAAATCCTTAATGAAAAGAAGAAACCCTCTAAACTAAATATACTGCAGCTGTAAAGTATGCTTTAGTTTTTGTATATATTTATTATCATGTTTCTTTTGTTTAACAACAAGTAATTACAAGAAATTAATGTTGTCATTAAACAACAACAATGCAGTAACATTAATACACAAAAAATAAATGTAATGTAGTAGAAGAAAAAAAGAAAATCGAAATTAATGTTTATTAAGTTATTTGGAAAAAATGTTTAATAGTAAAATCCCTAAATTAAAGTAAATGTTTAACTTTATGAGTTTCTTATTGAACAAATTAACTAAATATTTATTGTAAAACAAAACAAAACAAAAAAAAAAAAGAAACAAAAGTTTTACTCTTTAAAGAATTACTTTTTTTTGTAATAATTAAAATTTCTTGTGATTTTTAAAAAATATAAATCATTTTATTACAAATACTAATTTTTTTAACACAATACATTTTTAATATTCAATTTAGGCCATTTAATAACAAAATTATAGCAGTTTAAAGAGAATAAATTTAATATTAATCATACGCACCCTAGGTTATTTTGTTCTAGTTCTATTCTAGTTCTGTTCTAGTTCTGTTCTAGTTCTGTTCTAGTTCTGTTCTAGTTCTGTTCTAGTTCTGTTCTAGTTCTGTTCTAGTTCTGTTCT
>NW_025806636.1:0-171 GCF_022045245.1 Lucilia cuprina
AGACTAGACTATAGACTAGACTATAGACTAGACTATAGACTAGACTATAGACTAGACTATAGACTAGACTATAGAGTAGACTATAGACTAGACTATAGACTAGACTATTGACTAGACTATAGAGTAGACTATAGACTAGACTATAGACTAGACTATTGACTAGACTATAGA
>NW_025806636.1:181-3747 GCF_022045245.1 Lucilia cuprina
TATAGACTAGACTATAGACTAAACTATGGACTAGACTATAGACTAGACTATAGACTAGACTATAGACTAGACTATAGACTAGACTATAGACTAGACTATATACGAGACTATAGAATAGACTATAGACTAGACTATAGACTAGATTATAGACTAGACTATAGGCTAGACTATGGACTAGACTATAGAATAGACTATAGACTAGACTATAGACTAGACTATAAACTAGACTATAGACTAGACTATAGACAAGACTATAGACTAGACTATAGACTAGACTATGGACTAGACTATACACAAGACTATAGACTAGACTATAGACTAGCCTAGACTATAGACTAGCCTAGACTATACACTAGACGATAGACTAGACTATAGACTAGATTATAAACTAGACCATAGACTAGACTATAGACTAGACTATAGTCTAGACTATAGACTAGACTATAGACTAGACTATAAACTAGACTATAGAATAGACTATAGACTAGATTATAGACTAGACTATAGACTAGACTATAGACTAGACTATAGACTACACTATAGACTACACTATAGACTACACTTTAGACTACACTATAGACTAGACTATAGACTAGGCTATAGACTAGACTATAGACTAGACTATAGACTAGACTATAGACTAGACTATAGACTAGACTATAGACCAGACTATAGACTAGACTATAGACTAGACTTTATACTAGACTAGACTATAGACTAGACTATAGACTAGACTATAGACGTTATCCTAGACTATAAACTATACCCTAGACTATAGACTAGATTGTAGAATAGACTGTAAATTAAAGTAGACTTTCAACTAAACTATAGTTTTTCTATAGAAAAGGTATTCACATAAAAATCTTCCAACACTAGAGCATTTTACGTAAATTTTTCCATACAAAGGTTTTTTCATAGATAAGCTTTTCACACATAAACTAGACGAGATTATAGACATAGATAATTTTTTTAAGAAAACAATTTCGTTATAAAAACGCTTTTCGCATATTTTTTAGGAAATATTATATTAAGTAAACGTTTTTTATAAATAGTTTTTTCCCATATATTTTTTCTATCGAAAAGCTGTGTAAAGCTTTTCTATGAAGAAACATTACACATAAAAGTTTTTTGTAGAAAAGCTTTTTACACAAAACTGGCAAGTCAAAAGCATGGACGGTTTCCAAATATCTGTGAATGTATAATTATTGACAGTGTAACTGTTGGTCAGGTTGTCTTGGTATTTCCATTTTTTTTTTAATTTATTTTCACACAAGACACTGTGCACTCTATTAGTTCTACTACTCCCCACAAGATGTCAATGCGTTCGATTTATGAAGTGATGTTTTTCTGAAAACAAAAAGCAGCTGTTTTTGACACTTTCTTTTAAAACGACGACAGAACAAAAGAAAACGAAAAATAATACTGATTTGTGTGGTGGTGCAGAGCATTTGACCAACGTTTTGATAGAATTCTTCTAAATAAAATGGCCTGCCGTAAAATTGTTTGTGAATTACAAATTTTAAGCCGCAATGGCAAAAATTTAGTTGCACCCATCGCCACCAGTCCCGTGCGTTCTTATTCATCTCGCAAAGACTTGGAGAAAACTACACATACTGGCCAAGTAAGTGAAAAAATTGCACTGCAGCCAGCGACTGTTACGCAAACGTTTTCATGAGTTTTGCCAATTGTTTATTTCTGATATTTTGATTGATATTTAAATGTTTACAGGTTTTCGCCGAGGATGACTATCGTAATGTTCGTTTCAATAATGCCAAACGTTATGTTAATGAAAACTGGGGCATCAAATTGATTGATGAAATTCCCCCCAAGGAATGTACCGAACGTGTCGTGTACTGTGATGGCGGTGATGGTCACTTGGGTCATCCTAAAGTCTATATTAATTTGGTAAATATTGCAAAAAAAAAAAAAAAATAACTTTTAATGGACATTTAAAGAAATCGAAGTTTGTGGTTGCTTTATATGGAATTTAAAAGTTTGTTGTTATTGTTATAGACCATCTACTGTTGTGTTATTTGGGAGAAGAAAACTATTTTAAAGTTAAGTCTTCGAGTATTATTTTTAGAATTGAATCTAGATGGACATTAAGGCTTTTGCACCATAAAGCCTTAATGTCTTGTCGCATATCCAAACGTTCTCCGGCCCAAAAATGTTTCAATTGTGTTTCGTACAGACTCCCTGATAGCCATGTATGTACATACAATTTGACTTAAATGTTATTGTTATAACAGTTTTGCTGTTGTTGGAAGAATTTCTGTGAAGAATACATCTTCAGATGACACAGCTGTTGCTGATTTGATAATCTTTGACCGATTAGGAATCAAATCCCAAAGTGAAAATGAAAATATAATTTTAACGTTGAGTTGTAACAGTTTTGGTGCTGTTGGACGTTTTTTTTTCCTGAGGAATCAAATTCTAGTTGATACACACACATTTGGAAATTAATTGAATGAAATTTTAGGCCAGTTAATATAAATTACTATTCTGAAAATTAATTCTAGGAATGCTGCAGTCAAATATTTGTAGTTGGATTAAAAATTTTAATAAATTTTTAATTATTATTAAATAAATTTCTACTTTTTTTAGGACAAACCTGGCGCTCACATTTGTGGTTATTGCGGTTTGAGATTTGTCAAGAAGGAAGGTCATCATTAAAATTTTAGATAATATTAACCGAATGTGAGAAATATAATTTAAATTGTTAAATAAATTTCAAAAATTAATAAAAAATACATCTTAAAACATAATTTTAGAAATTAAAACTGAATTAGAACTAAACAAAAACTGAACTAGAACTGAACTAGAACTAAACTAGAACTGAAATAGAACTGAATTAGAACTTAACTAGAACTGAACTAGGTCTAAATTAGAATACTAAAACTGAACTAGAACTAAACTAGAACTGAACTAGAACTGAACTGAACTACTAGAACTGAACTAGAACTGAAATAGAACTGAACTAGGACTAAACTAGAACTGAACGAGAACTGAACTAGATCTGAACTAGAACTAAACTACAACTGAACTAGAACTGAACTAGAACTGAACTGGAACTGAACTAGAACTGAACTAGAACTGAACTGGAACTGAACTAGAACTGAACTAGAACTGGACTAGAACTGAACTTGAACTGAACTAGGAATAAACTAGAACTGTACTAAAACTGAACTGGAACTGAACTAGAACTGAACTAGAACTGAACTAGAACTGAACTAGAACTGAACTAGAACTGAACTAGAACTGAACTAGAACTGAACTAGAACTGAACTAGAACTGAACTAGAACTGAACTAGAACTGAACTAGAACTGAACTAGAACTGAACTAGAACTGAACTTGAACTGAACTAGAACTGAACTAGGACTAAACTAGAACTGTACTAAAACTGAACTAAACTAGAACTGAACTAGGACTAAACTAGAACTGTACTAAAACTGAACTAAACTAGAACTGAACTAGAACTGAACTAGAACTGAACTAGAACTGAACTAGGACTAAACTAGAACTGTACTAAAACTGAACTAAACTAGAACTGAACTAGAACTGAACT
>NW_025806637.1:0-2241 GCF_022045245.1 Lucilia cuprina
CTAGACTATAGACTAGACTATAGACTAGACTACAGACTAGACTACAGACTAGACTACAGACTAGACTACAGACTAGACTACAGACTAGACTATAGACTAGACTATAGATTAGGCTATAGGCCACACTAGACTATAGACTATACTATAGACTAGACTATAGACTAGACTATATACTAGACTATAGACTAGACTATATACTAGACTATAGACTAGACTATAGACTAGACTATAGACTAGACTATAGACTAGACTAAAGACTAGACTATAGACTAGACTATAGACTAGACTATAGACTAGACTATAGACTAGACTATAGACTAGACTATAGACTAGACTATAGACTAGACTATAGACTAGACTATAGACTAGACTATAGACTAGACTATAGACTAGACTATAGACTAGACTATAGACTAGACTATTGACTAGACTATAGACTAGACTGTAGACTAGACTATTGACTAGACTATTGACTGGACTATAGATTAGGCTATAGACTAAACTATAGTTTAGACTATATACTAGACTATATGCTAGACTATTAACTAGACCATAGACTAGACTATAGATTAGGCTATTGACTAGACTATAGACTAGACCATTGATTAGACTATAGTCGAGTATAGACTATTGATTAGAGTATAGTCGCTTAGTTTATTTTATAGTCATGTTGAACGTCTTGTTTTGTCTTCTATATAAACTAGTTTATAAACTACATTAAAAGCTAGACTATATAGACAAGACTGGAGACCATAAACTTGTCTATACACTAGACTTTAGTCAATTTGCTTATAGTCTAGTTTTCTATATTATACGACGTGGTTCATGAAATGCCTCAGCCACCCAAACTATTGTTCCTTTTTATTAAAAAAAAAACATACAAAAATCCAAAATTAAAATTCTAAACTGACAAAAGCGACACAATGTTTTCAAAGGCTTTTTATACTTATTTTCACCTAAAACATATTTCCAACTTATTCCTTCACACAACCCAACAAGAAAAACATCAATTTAAAAGCAAAAATCCCAAAAATAAATTTCATTTCAAATAAAAAAAGAAATATTAAAATCCTAACTTATACATTCAACTGCATATTTTTGGGTTCGTGTAATTTTTTGTTTTACTTATTTGAACTATCCACCGGAAACCTGAAAACAACGACCCCCGTTTTGCTATATATAGTATAGGTTTTTGTACATTGTCATCATCATATAACTGTATGACTAGGACACTGCATAGTTTATGTAGTAAGAGAAACATAATGGCGCCTGCATTTGTATGCTTTGTTTAAAGGGGAGAGGCGGTTGTGTTGTGTATGTTGTACACCACCCTCGGGTTTATTCCAAATCATTAAAGCTACACACAAAAACTACTAACTCACCCCTAGAATGTTCATGTTTTAGTTTCTTGATGTATGATGCACTTTTTGCTAACAGTAAAACATGTTTAAATATATATTTTTGGCCATTGGCAGCAGTATTTACAGTTAACAAATACTAACAGCCGATTTTCCCTTCATTTTTTTCGGGTTTTACTTACATACATATATAGAGAATGATACACATACATAAAAACAGCTGTAGACAAACCGAGTCATACATATAAACGAGACAAACGACGACGACTTTTAGTCTAAAATAACAACAACAGAAAATAATAAAAACTATTAACCCTTAAAAGTGCAAGACAAATGAGAAAGACTATTCTATAGACTACAGTCAAAACTATAGACTAGACTACAGACTAGTCAATAGACTAGACCATAAAAAATACTATAGACCAGAGTATAAACTAGACTAATATATTGTTTAGTCTATATTCCGGTCTAGTCTGTAGTCTAGTCTACAGTCTAGTCTATTGTCTAGTCCTAGACTATATAGACTAGAATGGACTATACACAAGTCAATAGACTAGACTTAAAACTAGACTAGACTACAGGCACTAGATTGGACTATAGACTAGACTATGTACTAAACTAGACTACAAACTAGACTATAAACTAGACTATATACTACACTTTAGACTAGACTATAGACTATATTAAACACTAGACTATAGACTAGACTATATACTAGACTATAGACTAGACTATATACTAGACTATAGACTAGACTATAGACTAGACTATAGATTAGACTATAGACTAAACTACAGACTAGACTACAGACTAGACTATAGACTAGACTATAGACTAGACTATAGACTAGACTCTAGACTAGACTCTAGACTAGACTATAGAC
>NW_025806638.1:0-1586 GCF_022045245.1 Lucilia cuprina
AGAACTAGAACAGAACTAGAACAGAACTAGAACAGAACTAGAACAGAACTAGAACAGAACTAGAACAGAACTAGAACAGAACTAGAACAGAAATAGAACAGAACAGAATCAGAATGGAACATAACTAAAACTGAGCTGAATTAGAACTAGAACTAAATTTGTTTGAGCCTGTATTTATAGAGAGTTTTCTAGAATTTTGCCCACTGTACTATATGCTATTTATATATATGTTCTTGTCTGCGATGTCTATTTGAACTTGGAGAATATTGAGTTGGAAAATACCATGAGTATTAGCAATATAATTTATATATAAAATTTATTATTTATTCAAAATTGTGTGTTTGATTTTGTGCCAATAAAATTCAAAGTACAAATATAAAACAAGCAAAAGCAACAATATAATTCAGTATAATTTCAATACTGCGTAGTTACATACGATTGTTTTGATTTGAATTTTTAGTTTTTGTCCCATTGTGTTTGACTTGTTATAATATTTTTAAAAATATATTTATTAATACTGCTGAAATAATTAAAATGATTTTTTTTTCTAACAGCAATTTACATTATTTTATTTTTATTATAAATATAGTAATTTTATTTATAAATTTATGCAATTATATTAATTAAAAAAAGAAACACAATTTAATGTTCTCATTTTGGTAATTGTTAAAAATCCACTAAAAACAGGAAAATATAATTTTATTGCAAAAAATGTAGTTTTTATTTTTAATAACTCTAAATAATTGTCACAATTTACAGATGTGAAAAAATTGTCCATTAATAAGGTAATTTTTATATAATGATGGTAATGACAATGTGTTTTATATAAAAAAATAAAAAAGAGATTGTGTTTTAGTCAAAAAAATAATTTTACTAGTAATATATTTTTACTAGATTTAAATTAGTAATAATTTGAAAAAAAAAACTAGATATATATCACCATCATACATTATATAATTGAGACTGAATATTTCTGATATTTCAATAGTTTATGAAGTATTTTTCCAAAAATTTTACGACAAAATGTAATTTTTTTAACAAATGTTATCGATTCAAATTTAAAATTTGTAATTAAATTATTTTCTTTATTTCTTAAAAATTTTTAGGATTTTTTTGTTTTTCTTTTTATTGCCAAATTTGATTATTATTATTTAATTTCTTTTAATCTGATTGGCAACGAAATTATTAATGTATTTTTTAAATGCATAAATTTTTATTTTTACAGGAAATACTTTGGTTCTGAATGATTGAATTTAAAATATTTTCTAAACATTTGCGTCATTGTAATTATTTTGAAAAATTATTTAAGAAATTTTATTAAATTTCTTCAAGTTTACATAGTTTATTTCAATTGCACACAAATAAATTGAAATAATTAAGAACATTTGTTTAAAAAAATATTTTATTTGAAGAATTGTAGTCGCAGTAACTTTCACTTTATTATAGATATTCAATATTGTATTTAACTAGAACTGAAATAGAGCTGAACAAGAACTGAACTAGAACTGAACTAGAACTGAACTAGAACTGAACTAGAACTGAACTAGAACTGAACTAGAACTGAACTAGAACTGAACTAGAACTGA
>NW_025806639.1:0-2072 GCF_022045245.1 Lucilia cuprina
ACTAGACTATAGACTAGACTATAGACTAGACTATAGACTAGACTATAGACTAGACTATAGACTAGACTATAGACTAGACTATAGACTAGACTATAAACTAGACTGTAGTCTCGACTATAGAATATAGTAGAATATAGCCTGAAACACAGACTAGACTATAGAATAGACTATAAACTAGACTATAACCTAGACTATAAACTAGACTTCATGCTAGACTATACACTATACACTAGACACTATTCTATAGACTATATACTAGACTATAGACTACACTATAGAATAAACTATAGTTTAAACTATAAACTATATACTAACAGTAGACAAGACTATAGAGTAGTTTATAGACTTATTTATAAACTAGTTTATAGGAACAAGAAGCTAGAATACCAATAAGGACCGTGGCACCAGCTAAATTGAATAAATTGAATAGAAAAAACACTATATCTGGGAAACCAATTAAGCTTGAATTCTCTAATCTACTGACAATTCAACATGCATATAAATGGTACAAAAACACTTCTGTATGTGGGCAAACAGATACATGAACACATGTAGCATTACTTTCGATGTAGACCATCTTTAGGCAAACCTCTATATGTCCATTTATACTTAGCACATTAAAACAACAGAAATATTTTTGCTTTCTATACAAAAATCTTAGCTTTCTTTTAAAAAAAATTAATATTTAATTTTTCACTTAGCAAAAATTATAGAACAAAAAAAACAACAAAACATTTTCTTTTTTTCCTAAAGACTACTCTATAACCACAATTGAGGTCAGCAACAAAAATTTTTAAACGAGAGCAATAGAGAGGCAAGCAAAATGGTAAAAAGGATTTCTTTTGTGGTTTTTAATTCATGGTCGAGTAAAAAAATACAATAATATTTATGCCACAACATTATTGTTATTAGTATTTGTTTTATTTGTTTATTTATTTATTTTTAGTTAGTATTTTAAATGTTTTATGATACACACATATAGCAAATATTTATTTTGATTGCAGAATAGTTAGCAATAAAGAATTATAAATAGAATGACCTAGTTTTTGGCCTGAAAGAAATTTTATTTAAATGATTTTTATTTAAAAACTAAAAACGAATTATAAACAAAGAAAAAAGAATAAAATTGCATCAAAAATTATTGTTTAATATACTAATAAAAAGTTTGGCCATTTATAACTTCTAATGAGTTGAAAATGTGCACAACTGCAGTTATTAATTGGAAAGCCGTATTTGTTCTCTATTTATAATTCAAATTTAATAAAAATACGGGCTATAGTAAGTTCCACTATGTTTTGTTATTGTTTAATATGAGCGAACCACACGACGTATGATTAATTTTAATTATTGACTATTTTCAAAAAACTCTCTATAACTTTATCAATTTACAGGCGATTTTTATGAAACTAGCGTGTTTCAAAGCTAAAACTGTAGACTTCTTGGCAACACAAATAAATTACTTATCGAAGCCTTAGAGATTATAAAAAATGTTCATCACTTCTACAACAATTTTTCAAAATTTTCTTTAAATATCTAAATATCCATCTTCTCAAAATTACTAAAACAACTACAAAACACCAAATATATAAAAAAAAGTATACAACACATTTCAACATTAAACACTCTACAACGGAAGTGAGCTTATTAAGGCAGACCTTAGAGTAGTATTTACACTAGAGAAAACTCAAAACTTATTGCAGGTATTTGTATAAGTAAGTGCGTATATAAGTACTTCATGTCTGAATATTTTGTGTTTGCAGTTAGTTGAAAATTTACAAAGTACTTGTAAACTTAAACCCTAACCATAGTTTTGTGTGTCAGCTCTTATTTGAAAAGTACTTAACATTGAAAATTTCAGGTTGTAATACAAAGACCGTAACATACTCTTAAATATGCGAGTGTGAATGCTGTAAAAAAAACTAAAATATACAAAGTAAACTAGAGAAGAGAACTAGTGCAGAACAAGAATAAAACTAGAACAGAACTAGAACAGAACTAGAACAGAACTAGAACAGAACTAGAACAGAACTAGAACAGAACTAGAACAGAACTAGAACAGAACTAGAACAGAA
>NW_025806640.1:0-1077 GCF_022045245.1 Lucilia cuprina
AACTTACAACACATCAGCAGGAGCGCCTTGCAAGTCATACGAAGACTTATGTTCAAGGTCAAAAAAAAGAGGGTCACACAAAAACTTTTTTCAATCTCAAATGAGGAATTTTCAATCTCAAATTACATTTAACGAAATGCTGAAAAAGGAAAACCAACCTATGAATGCCGTACACATTGCAACTATTCTTCCTAATGCATCACCAAAACGACTTAAGCGAATTGTGGAAAGTATACCAACTCCAACATCACAATCAAATTTTACTGAAGAGGAAGCAATAGCGCTTATGTTGGAACTGGGTCTCAGTCGAAATAAGTACCAAATATTAAGGAAAGCTCTGCATGAAAAAGGACACAATATATTACCATCATACAAGGCGATCCAGGAAAAAACAAACTATCCTACCATCACCTATTGCTGTTAATGATGTGGAAGCTTGTATTGATATATCATCTTTGCCCGAAAACACAGCATCAAGAATTGTGCCAGACTTTTCAGAAGACCAACTAAGGAAAATTCATAACTGTGATGTTGTCTTAATGTGTAAGTGGGGATGTGACGGTTTATCAGCACTTCCAGAATACAAACAAGCTTGTGGAAGTCGGACATTAGCAGACTACAAAAGTGTATTTATGTCATCATTAGTGCAATTACGAATTCGTTCATATTCCCTTAATCCATCATCGTCAAGCATCGGAAATTCATTTGAAGATATATGGATCAATACAACTCCGGGTTCAAAAAATTTTTGTAGACCCATTGGATTTGAATATATAAAGGAGTCAAAGAAAACAACAAAAGATTTAGTGGAATATTTAAAAGATGAAATAAATGCACCGGAGCCCATTTGCATAAAAATAAAGGAATTCTCTATTAACGTATCATATCAGCTGAGCTTAACAATGATTGATGGAAAGGTCAGCAATGCCATAACAGAAACTTCTTCCTTCTGGAGATGCTCAATATGTGATGAGAAAAAGTCGCAATTCTCAAATATAAACAAAAGCAGAAGTATTAATGAAGAAGTCCTGTCTTTCGGAATTTCATCACTTCATGCCAGAATACGATTTTTGGATT
>NW_025806641.1:0-1904 GCF_022045245.1 Lucilia cuprina
ACTAAAACAGAACTAAAACAGAACTAAAACAGAACTAAAACAGAACTAAAACAGAACTAAAACAGAACTAAAACAGAACTAAAACAGAACTAGAACAGAACTAGAACATAACTAAAACAGAACTAGAACAAAACTAAAACAGAACTAGAACAAGAGTAGAACAGAACTAGAACAAAACTAGAACAAAACTAGAACAAAACTAGAACAGAACTAGAACAGAACTAGAACAGAACTAGAACAGAACTAGAACAGAACTAGAACAGAACTAGAACTAGAACAGAACTAGAACAGAACTAGAACAGAACTAGAACAGAACTAGAACAGAACAGAATCAGATCACAACTAAAACACAACTGGTATTTAATTAGGCATTTAACATTTAACGGGTTATTAGCCTTTTGGTGGAAAAAGAAAACTTTTTAATTTTATTTGGTGAGTATGTTTGCTTTTCTTTTTGCACCAGACTTTGGTGTTCATGTTTTAAACAATAAAAGTTACTAAATAATAGTAGATAATACAATGATTACTAGGCAAATGAAAAAAAAAAAACTTCAATGATGTTTATTTAGTTAGTTTATTAGACGACTAAAGAGTTTTGGTTTTTATACATTTCCTCAAAAAACAAAAAGAAAGAAGAGCTTGTTGAGAAAAACCCTTTTTGCACAAAAGATTACAGTTAATTATGAGTTTTAGCTCTTTTTATTTAACGCTTTGTAATGCACATCCTTTAAACCAGGATATAAATTATAATAGGTTTAGCAAACATAAAACAACCAAACTTAAGGCTAAAAGTTTCATTTATATAATAAAATTACAAGTAAAAATATAAAAGCGTATGCTAATGCAAAGGAAATTATAATAGTTTAGCACATAAATTGGATTAGTTATAATAAAAAAAAAACCAAAAAAATTATATTTTTCTCTTGGTTTATTTGTAAAGCAAAGAATTATTTTAATATTCATAACTCCTTGATAATGCAAAACCCTTTGGCAGCAGTGCTACCACTTGAATGTTTTAGTGTGAGTTTTATAATCAACGGATATTTGAAATTCAAATATTCATGCATTGAGGTTTTTTTTTGGTTGAAATACTGCAGCCTTTTGCTAATAATTTTGCGTATTCCTTTTGGTTATGGCCTTGTTTTTTTGTTTTGTACAATTCAAATAGTATTTGTTAAAGCTTATGCAATATTTGTTGCAGTTTTATACATTTTAAATATTCAAAAATTTTAACCTCAATATTACTATCATTTTCGAAACATTTCTAAAATTGATGTAGTTGAAACTACATATTTCTCTGCAAAAATTTTTCAACATTATTTTCAAATTTATGACCGTTAAAAAGCATATAAAATTACATTAAAATAAATTTTTAAAATGGCTGACATAGAAAAAATGTACAGCCAAAGCATCTAATGCACACATACAAACACATTTAATAGTAATAGTATTATCAACATAGCACTCATTAAAAATACACACTCCTGCATTGAAGTATTTTATAACAATGTAGGAGAGACCGTGTTGTAGTAATAGATTTTCCTTCCCAGGTATGGAAAACTTAGGATCTACTTATTACCATCGCATAGTCTAGTACATAGTAAGGTCTTGTCGATAAGCTAGACAATAGTCTAGTCTAAGGTCCAGTCTATAGTCTAGTCTAAAGTCTAGCCTAAAGTCTGGTCTATAGTCTAGTCTATAGTCCATTCTATAGTTTAGTCTATAGACTAGTCTATAGTCTATTCTATAGTCTAGTCTATAGTCTATTCTATAGTCTAGTCTACTGTCTAGCCTAAAGTCTAGTCTATAGTCTAGTCTATAGTCTAATCTATAGTCTAGTCCATAGTCTAGTCTATAGTCTAGTCTATAGTCTAGTCTATAGTCTAGTCTATAGTCTAGTCTAT
>NW_025806642.1:0-3751 GCF_022045245.1 Lucilia cuprina
CTTTGACTCCTTTATATATTCAAATCCAATGGGTCTACAAAAATTTTTTGAACCCGGAGTTGTATTGATCCATATATCTTCAAATGAATTTCCGATGCTTGATGATGAATGATTAAGGGAATATGAACGAATTCGTAATGGCACTAATGATGACATAAATACACTTTTGTAGTCTGCTAATGTCCGACTTCCACAAGCTTGTTTGTATTCTGGAAGTGCTGATAAACCGTCACATCCCCACTTACACATTAAGACAACATCACAGTTATGAATTTTCCTTAGTTGGTCTTCTGAAAAGTCTGAAACAATTCTTGATGCTGTGTTTTCGAGCAAAGATGATATATCAATACAAGCATTCACATCATAAACGCTATAGGTGATGTTGTGATATTGTGTCCTTTTTCATGCAGAGCTTTCCTTAATATTTGGTACTTATTTCGACTGAGACCCAGTTCCAACATAAGCGCTATTGCTTCCTCTTCAGTAAAAATTGATTGTGATGTTGGTATACTTTCCACAATTCGCTTAAGTCGTTTTGGTGATGCATTAGGAAGAATAGTTGCAATATGTACGGCATCCATAGGTTGGTTTTTCTTTTTCAGCATTTTGTTAAATGTATCAGCAATTTCCTCATTTGAGATTGAAAAAAGTTTTTGTGTGACCCTCTTTTTTGACCTTGAACATAAGTCTTCGTATGACTTGCAAGGCGCTCCTGCTGATGTGTTGTAAGTTGAGATTTCCGTAGTAGTTTCCATCCAACTACAAAATTTCTTTTGATTTCCATCCACAGACTTACTTTTTACATCAAAAAGTTTTAAATAGTTTTTAATTTTTGATATGCCTGTTTTGTCTACTTTTGTACTATATGTAGTTTTTATATAATTTGAAATGTCTTCAATTCTTTCTGGCCCTTTGAAGATTCACTCCATAAAACGGAACACATTTCTTCGTACATTAATGTAATCTTCATTGTAGATTTATTAAATATGGTACTTAAAATCTGAGAAGTTTACTTATATACCAATTCTTGTCATTTCCGATACAGGTATTCCAAAGTAAAAAATTACAAACTGTCTACCTATTAACATTTAGGACTATATTACTATAACCTGTAATTCAGTCACTGATATTTCTTATTAGTGAATGAATCGAAATTATCATTACCTGTATATTTTTACCTACATGATCATAAACGAAACAGAACGAAATGATCTGTCGAAAAAATTTAGGTAAAAAATAGTTATAAATTTCTGAAAATTTAAGCATAATAGGACCTTTCAATCATAAGGATAAGCAAACAAATAGAAAATAGGTAAATATAAGATTTAAACATGTCCTGTCATATTTCATAAAATATGAAATTAAAGGATACAGGGTTAAATGAACATATTTTTGAATGTAATTGAGATATTGGCTTGAAATTTTTTGTAAAGGGTCGAGAATTTCCATATCTAACTAAAAAAGATATTAGTGGATAAATATGGACTAAATTGTTGTAGCTATCTGCGACCCTATTAAAATTTTGATATAAATCATAGTTTTAGAAATTTAACAAATATGTAATATATGACAAAATCTTTATTTATGAACAAAACTCAATGAAATCTTCAACGCTTGTTAAATTTGTCATTTCAAATAAGAAAATGCAAAAAAATTGAAAAGGTCAAAGGGCATCCCGCAATTCCCAAAAATAGGAATGAAAATCCCAAAAATGGGCTTTTTTACATTTTTGCCCATAGGGTCCACATTTCTTTCAAGGCTGGGAAAATACTTTTGGAGTAAATAGAAAACATATTGGGGTTTCCAAAACTGCTTTCAGTTTTCTGATCCCAGCTTTGGGATTTTAGAACATGTCACCCAAAGTTGAAGTTTTGTTAAAAAATAGGTCATATTCGGAAGGACGCAGTGGCAACATTTTCAAAAAATAGGACAAGTTTTTTACGCCAAAGCGTTCTGCGTAAAGATACCTTTTAGAAAACTATAAAATTGTTATATGTTCTTAAAGAAAATTTTATTTTATTAATAAAAGAGTTAAGACACATTTTGGGCAAAAAACGGCAAAAATCTAAAATTTTTAAATTAAAAAACGTATATTTTTGGATCTGTAAATGATATTGATCTGAAATTTTTTGTATATTATTGGAAATACGCCCGGTATTCAAAAAAAGGCGGACCAAGGTACGGAAATTTTGTATCACTAAATTTTTAAATGCCTATAACTCAGATATTATAAAAGATAAGTAGTATGTTTTGGGTGAAAAACAAAAAAATGGCACGAGTTTAAAAATTTTACATGTCGTAGGTACCCTACTTTGAGCCGCCACAGCTCCGTCCCTGGGGCATCTGCGTTTTTCATCTTCAAAACTTAAACTCGAATACTCCTTGGCTACGCTCACGCCAAATTTTATCTCGATCGTATCTGCCGTTTAGAAATGCCAGATTTATTTCCAAAAAATTTCCATTCTGCCCCATTAAAAATATCGATTATTTGCAGAAAATGTAAAAAATAGATCTGACCGTTTATACTTTGGTGGGAAATGTATTGATAATAAGAGAATTTTATTGCTTCCTAAAGTATAAAATGTAATTTCAATAAATACAAAAGTATGTATATTCAATATTAATATAACATTATTTTTGTTTATTTCGTTGAAGGATTAATGCGTTCCGAAATATAACTCTTACAATTTGATGGATTAATCATAAAATTTATGAAGAACTAAAAAATATTTACAACATTTTTAAATTTTTGGAAGTATACCAGCCAACAGTTGGAATATAAATACAGATTTCCTGAAAATTATCTTATTATAAGGTAATGTACGTTAGACATCATATTACATAACAGCAAATATTTTGAGGGCTTAACTCATGCACCATTTTTTGTGTGTCGTCTAATGTACGTACATATATTACTTTTTTAGATTAGTTGTTAAATCAATTATTTTTTCTACTATTTTAATTTCAATTATTTCAAAAAAAAACTATAAAATTTCATTTTATTTAGATTTATTTTTATAGATTTTATCTTGGTGAGCATACAAATAGAAGAAGAGAAAACTCATGTTCTAGAAGACGAGAATATTCTTCTTCTAGAAGAAAAAGAGAAAACTTGTCTTCTAGAAGATAAGAAAGGAACAGTTCTAGATGATACTAAGTAGTCACATCTAGAAGAGTCTTTGGCAATACCTTACTTCCAAGAGTCATCTAGAAGTTTCTTCTGCGGGTCTTCCAGAAGTATCTTCCACGTTACTCTTAGACGTTCTCCAGCTCGGCATCAGTTCTTCCCGACTGGTGACAAGAATTTTTATACTTCCGCAACATCGGTGGCGAGCTTTTAGCACGTTTGGAAGTTTCACACGGGTAACTTCCGCAATAGAAAATGTTTGTAGGGATTTCTTGTAGGGGCATAAATCTATACATGTATATAAAAATGAATGTGTAAACGGCTGAATTCAGGGATGGCAAAATTGGTACTATGGTACTTTTTTTGATACTATTTGATTTGCAAAAGTACCGTAATACTCCCGAGTATTATTTGATACTTTCAGGGCTACATATAACGCCAATTCTAATTTCAGAAATTACAAACGTTTAGCAAAAAAATATTTTAGTACTTTGGATTGTAAGAAAGCTTTAACTAAATACTCTCCCAGAGGTAGGTTTCACATCATATGGGTACCAGCCCACTCGGGAATAGTCGGTATCGAAAGAGCGAATGTAATAGCTTTAAAGGGAAGGAAGCTCGAGG
>NW_025806643.1:0-1830 GCF_022045245.1 Lucilia cuprina
CTATAGACTAGACTATAGACTAGACTATAGACTAGACTATAGACTAGACTATAGACTAGACTATAGACTAGACTATAGACTAGACCATAGACTAGACTATAGACTAGTCTATAGACTAGACTATAGACTAGACTATAGACTAGATGATAAACTAGACTATACACTGTATATACAAACTAGTATATAGACTATTGCCAAGACTAAAATTAACAACCCTAAGAAAAATGTTGAAATATGGAAAAGTTGCAGGTGTTTGTTAAAATGTTTTCCAAATTAGTTGCTTTGTCAATGTTATATGTATAAAGCAGGACTTTTTCTTAAGTTCATACATAAATATCCTTTTTCTAGAAGATTTTTTGCTTTTAGTCAGTGTAAACTTACTATATATTACGAAAAAATTTAAATACTTTTACAAAATCAATGCCTTATTGATTTCAACCACCAGTTGTTAAGTTCAGAAATTTTTTTATTTCAAACATTAAATTATGATAATCATCTTCCTTCTTTAACTTAAATCCTATTTAACACCATTTTGTTTAACATTATTTCCACAATATTTACAATTTGAAGATTATTTCCTAAGTGCTCATCTACATATAAATTTAATAAATTTATTCTATGCTACGTGAGTCTATCACCAACATATGTTGTAGCTGTTTCATCAGCTTAAAAACAAAGCAAAACAAACAGGCAAACAATTTATAGTTGTAATAAATATATATGTACATATTTAGCAGAAAGAGCAAATCCATTGTTTGCATAAATACGTTTATTAATTTTTACCAATTCATTCAAAGTGTTTACATGCAACACATGAGCTGAAAGCAATAAATTTATAAGCCTTTAAAAAACGTTTAAGTTAAATACAAACAATAAAGAAATATGTAATAACCTAAACAATATTGTAGCCTTGACGGCAGAGAGTGCCTATATGTAGAATTGGACCATTTCTTACTCTTACATAACGCCTATTTCATTTAGAATGTATTTCTGACAACATTTCTACTTGCGAAATAAATAAGAAATTTTAAATATAAATTTCTATGGATGTTTGTTTTTAAATTATTAAACAAAATCGTATAAGATATTTTGCTGGTAATACGACAATACGTAGAAGTATTTAGAGAAGACTGTAGCATGAATGATATAATAATTGGGAAACAATGAAAGAAATTAATAAAAAAATGACAGCCATTTAGGTTATTGTTGCTGTTGAAAGTTACCATATGATGGCTTTTACATAAACACACTCACAGAGATATTTAAAAAGTAAAAGTACGCATATAACTCCTTTTTTACAACGTTGGAGATGTACTCGAGTATTTAAATACATTTTAAAGTGGACTATACGATTTTTCTTATTTTTCATGACCTTCAGATTATTTAGGTATTAAAAGTGTTATTTATATATTATATAAGAAAGGCGAAGTATATACTTTGTTGACTCGTTTTATAAATGTTGACGTGAGGAGTAATTTAGTAGTTTGCTTTGAAAGGAAACGTATTCAATAAGTTTGATTAAAAGGAGGATGTTTATACAAGAAGTTAAAGAAATACACCTAGGCCTATATCGTGCCTGTCGTGCGACCTTAACCTACCTCCGGCCTTCTAACTTAACGGAGGTCACATAAGTCGTCGTAGCACTGTAACAATTTAAGAGCCTGAGCAAAGTTAGTTAGTTAGTTAGTTAAATAGTAGACTAGACTATAGACTAGACTATAAACTAGACAATAGACTAGACTATAGACTATACTATAGACTAGACTATAGACTAGACTATAGACTAGACTATAGACTAGACTATAGACTAGACTATAGACTAGACTATAG
>NW_025806644.1:0-2539 GCF_022045245.1 Lucilia cuprina
TCGTTTAGCTTTATTTATTTATATAATAATGCTGGCCACCTTTGTTACAGTCCCCATATTAAAATAACATGTCTGCTTTCTAGCTTGCACTTGTATTTTCATTTTATCCATCTGCCCACCTTAACATACATCAAATAAGCGAATTATTTACAAGTACACACATGGTATTTAAACCAAAAAAGCAATCATTTGATGAAATTTTGACTCTAATATTATATTCATACGACTACTTCTATATAAAATAACTCCAAACTGTATCTTTTAACTATGCAAAATAATAACAAAGTTTTTTTCTGTAATTCCTTTAAGCTTTGAGAATAATATTCTCATATGTTGCATATGTAGAAGTAAAGACACATACACATATATTTTCTCTTTCCCCTATTTTCCCAAAGAAAAGGATTAAAAAAAAACTTGTTTCTTGTCTATTTCCTTTTCACGACTAGACATTTAAATGCTTATATCCTGAAGGAAAGTTTTTTAGGATTTAAATAACAAATGAGAGAAACATCAAAAGGTAAAAGTATTTATGAAAGAGTATGTATGTAAGTAAGTTTCTTGTTATTTATTTGGAATTATAAACAATTCATTGAGTTTGCATAAATAAATTTTGTATATTTTTCCTTTGGCAAATAAAAAAAATAATGTTATATATAAATATTAGTAATCTTATATAAGTAGATATTTATTTGCTAATATATGGGTCACAAATTTGATTAAATTGTTTGTTATTATTCAGGGTACTGGGTACTGGTTTGTACTTTAAAATTTGTTTAAATATTTTTTTTAGAAAATAAATAAACGTTCGGAAATTTAAACAAAATAGTATTACAGTTGATGTAAATTGGTGTAAAAAAAAATAACTTTCAATAAGTTTCACCAGTTGTATTTTCACATACATAAATTTCATCAAACATTCTAATTTCGTCACCAGACCATTAAATGGACATTTGTAGACTTTGAGGTGATTCGATGGAAGATATCAAAAGACAAATAAATCTTAAAGAAATTTTTACAGTTTTTATTTAAAGTAAAATCTCCATTTTGTAAACGGAACTATAAAATTATCATAAATACCAATATCATATCATTTTTATGACTTCACTATTGAAATACTTTAAAACCTTCCCCTATTAAACACACATTAAATAAATCATAAATATTGAATGGTCTATTAATATGATTTATAATAATTTAATATTACAAATATTTTGCAAAAATAACAAAAGAAGCTTTTACAAAAAATGCAAACAAACAATGTAAAATACACCCTAAATATCATGAATTTCCAAAACATTCCTAAAAGTATCCCCTTGCATTAAAAGAAATTAAAATGCGAAAAAAAAGTTCAAAAATTGAATCATCATTAAATCAACCACCATTTAAATAAAATTGAAATCATTTAAAAATATAACAGCAACAACTAACTATTACCAGAATATTAAGTTAAATCCTTAACAAAAACAACAAACTAAATGGAACAATAATAATAAGGACATCATCACCATTAGGGAAAGAGATCATCATCCTCATCATACACCAAAAGAATACAATGGAATAAAGGAGAAAAACAAGAAACGCAGGGACCAAATACAGTGAATATTGAAAAATAAAAAGGAATAAATTTAAACTAATAACCAACCTTAATGCTATATAAAATAAAGAACATTTATCCTACACTGTTATTTGAACTTTAACGACTAACTTATAAAAAGCATCAAAGCATACGAAAACATTAAAGTCAAGGACAAAATTAATGCTGATTTCTTTTAATATACAAAGGAGTTTTTTTCTCTTATACAATAGCGTTTAAATTAACTAAAATCATTACAAAGGACATCCTTTTTACAACAAAAACATGCACAAAGACCAACAGACACTAACATTCACATAATTATATGTGTACATACACACAGTTGACATCTGGCTGCGTTTAGGAATATAAAAAAATGTCCCTTTACTTTCCTTGTGTAGTCATTCTTTTGTTTAGGGTTTCGTTCGGCATGTTGTTTGATGTCATTTTCGGAAGTATTGTTTGGAATTGAATACAAAAAAAGGATAAAGTTTAACGTGTCTAATGTAATTTAACAAATTACAGTTAATTTGATTGAAAACTTTGTTAGTATTTTGCTTGTCTGGTGTTTTATTGAATATACTTATTTTTTACCGGAATGGAAGGAAAAAATTGATTTGAAATTACTCAATAAGTTTTTAATTTTATTATAGAAAGTGTTGGAAATATTTAAAATACAATCAATATTTTATCTTATTATGACAAAATTGCAAACAGACAGACAGATGGGCTATTAGAAATGTTTGTTAAATAACAGACTTTAGCTGTTGGATAAAATATGATAAAACTTTGATTCAAGTATAATAAAACTATATTGAAACCATGACTAAAAAAGTTGTCTAAAAAGTTGTCTAGTCGCAGTCTAGTCATAGTCTAGTCATAGTCTAGTCATAGTCTAGTCATAGTCTAGTCATAGTCTAGTCATAGTCTAGTCATAGTCTAGTCATAGTCTAGTCATAGTCTAGT
>NW_025806645.1:0-1126 GCF_022045245.1 Lucilia cuprina
GCGACCGAAGTCACGGTAAGAACCGGCGACCGAAGTCACGGTAAGAACAGGCGACCGAAGTCACGGTAAGAACAGGCGACCGAAGACACGGTTAAAAATTTATTAGCTAACACTCAACCTAAGGCTAAGTGTACAACTAAGTGTACAATACAACTGATTCTACAAAGTAAAATCAGTCGGCTCCTCAATTATTTCATTAATAATTTCCGAGTCTTTATTAGCAGATTCTCGTTTTGTGTGAACCGCCCCGAATGTAACAAAACCTTCTCAACTTATACTTATTTTGAAATAAACTAAATGGGAATTATATGCCTACTTGGTGTCTCTTGTTTAATAGTCAATCCAATTAGTTGTTTTGCTTACACAAGTATAAGTGTACTGTGTGTGGGTATGAACCCAACATGTTGGTAGGAAAACAACATGTTGGTATGAAATGTTCATGGTCGGTTGAATATGTTGTAAGTTGTATGAAAAATAATAGAGGGGTTCAGACGAATACATATACATAAGAATAAAATAATGTAAAGTAAATGTATGTAGAAATAGTCAGGACTAATTCTACGTTACACCGTCTAAAAAATGTGATTTGAGGTTCCCATATGGTTGCAAATATCATTGACAGTTTTCATGCCAGGACAATCGTTTATGCATCATTTTAAAGCATTACAGTTGCACTTTGTTTTGGTGTATAATTTGTGGCATAATGAGTTTTTACAAAAATAGGATAGATCGGTATATTTATTGGTACAGGTTTAGAAATATCATTTGTAGCATAATGTGTATTTTTAGAAATTATTCAATTTGATAGATCGGTATAATTATTGTTCTATGTATAATAAACGCAGTAATCTGAGGTTCCGCTATGGTTGCAATTAACTTTGGCAGTTTTCGTGCTAGAACAGTCGTTTATGCACCATTTTAAAGCATTAAAATTGCCATTTGTTTTTGGTATATAATTTATTGAATAATGTATTTTTAGAAAATGTCCAATTGGATAGATCGGTAGAATTATTTTCCTAGGTTTAAAAAGGCGGTAATTTCAGGTTCCGATATGGTTGTGAATAACTTTGACAGTTTTCATGCTATGACAGTCATTTATGCATCATTTTAAAGCATTATGATTGCA
>NW_025806646.1:0-2241 GCF_022045245.1 Lucilia cuprina
ATCTATCTATCTATCTATCTATCTATCTATCTATCTATCTATCTATCTATCTATCTATCTATCTATCTATCTATCTATCTATCTATCTATATATCTATCTATCTAGTTTTTATTTTTCTTTTTAAATATAAAATAACATGAGCAAAAGAATAGACTAATAAACCTAGAAAATATCTATAAAATCTCCAAGGCCTGCAAAATTGGGTAAGTACTTTTGTAACTAGTTATTTTTTGGTCATCATTGAAGAACACTTAACAGTTATTCACTTAAAAAGTAAGACCATACAGCTTGCTGCTTGCCTGCTTACCATGTCATTAATGATATTGTTTCTCTTATTTTCTATTAAAATAAATGAAATTTAACACTATAAATCACATGCAGCCCCCTCCTTCACCACAACTAAATTCAAATACATACAGTTTCTAATTTCTCATACTTATTTCAGTTCTATTAAGTTTATTAGAGTAATAAACACTAATTTCCCCAGAGTTTAACTCTTCACTATGTAGTTTATTTAGATTTAAACTCTATTATTTTTGTAAAACATTTTACTTATTGACACAAACTAACCAAACATCCATCCATCCCGACAACCTTAACCTTGTAAATTATTAAGAAAATTATGTTGTGAATAAAATTTTAATTACAATTAACCCCATAAATAATTGCTTAGAAAGAGAAAGGCTTTTTTATTAACACATTTAAGGAACATGCATATGTGTATGTATAATTAAAACAGCAGGCAAAAAACATGTGAGTTTTTCAACAAACATTAATATTCAACGAAAGCAACAAAGAAGACAAAACAGATGTTACGAAGAAAACTTTAAGATTTTTCGTTTAAGAATATTACAAAGAACTCCCATACAGATAGTTAAATAATTTTGTTGTATGTCAAGAGGATATAAGGATATAAGAGAACAACTTTGCAATATATATAAGCAACAAAATACTTTCACTTTATATTCGGCCACAAAATCAAGGCTAGGATATACAAACTAAATACTTTCTTAAAGTTTTTCTTATTTTACATGGCATGTCTTAAGTTCTTTAGTATAACATTTCATGTTTAAGTACTTCTTGTATGTATCGTGCTTGTATAGTGTTGATTACACTTCACTTTTTAAGTTGAAATTTCAGACCTACAACTATGAAAATACTTTCCCCCAGAAAAGTTAACTATACTACATCCCTTCAAACATTTGGAATATAAAGCAATTGCGAATGTTTTGCACACAACCCACCTCCAACACTTCTGGATGATATTAAGACGAGACTACACATTTTACAAAAATAAAAATAATGTCTATCCCATAATCAACTTATAAAAGATAGTAATCTTCAAAATATTTTTGATTACATTTTAATAGTCACATTCTTATTCAATAACATTTTTACAAAAATATGAGTCTCTTCGACCTCTTTAAATATTTGACTGACTTCCTCGATAAAAAATGTTTGCTGGTGTATTATACCATATATAAACATAACAGATATATATTTAGATATGTGTGTTTATAACTTATGAAAATCGTTTATATTGCCTTAACTTAAATACTACACACTACAGATGGCTATTTCTATTGTTCAATACTAATAATAACCACCCTCTTAGTAAATGCAAATATATCAGCCCCATGCTGGAAAACTAGAAGAAGTTATCCATACAATTTAGCTTAAATAAAAAATCTTAGACTAGGGCAAAATTTCAGTGCGCGTCTTTGTGATTTGCTATCTTTTTAGTTTTTTGTGTATTCCAAAAAAAAAAAAACTTTATTTGAAGTATCTACTTCAGTTGCACATTCATTCGTTCATAAAAACTGTGCTTGTGTATATACAACTTGTATTCGACAACCGCAATCAACAAAAAAAAATGAGGAGGAAAAATTTGTGGAAATAAAAATTCTAGTCAATCATTTTGTTATCAAAAAGTTGAGGATAGTTAAAATGAAATCAGTTGTCGATATAATCATAAACAACTTACTAGATGCACTACATTTGGGAAGCGGTCACCTAAAGTTGGCAGCATTGGTTCTTCTAGAACAGAACTAGACCAGAAATAGAAAATAACTACAACAGAACTACAAAGGAACTAGACCTGAACTAGACCTGAACTAGAACGGAACTAGAACAGAACTAGAACAGAACTAGAACAGAACTTGAACAGAACTAGAAGAGAACTAGAACAGAACTAGAACAGAACTAGAACAGAACTAGAACAGAACTAGAACAGAACTAGA
>NW_025806647.1:0-1121 GCF_022045245.1 Lucilia cuprina
GTCGAGCGCTTTCAGAAAATATAAAAATTTGGGTGAAAGACAAAAAAATGGCACGAGTTTAAAAATTTTACATGTCGTAGGTACCCTACTTTGAGCCGCCACAGCTCCATCCCTGGGGCATCTCCGGGGTTCATCTTCAAAACTTAAACTCGAATACTCCTTGGCTACGCTCACGCCAAATTTTATCCCGATCGGATCAGCCGTTTAGAAATGCCAGATTTATTTCCAAAAAATTTCCATTCTGCCCCACTGTGCAATGGTGCGTTCATTCTTTAGTGGGGGTTTGGATTAGGTATTGGTTGTGATTGTTGTTGGTTGTGGTTTTCTGTTGATTCCACTGGTCTGTTTAGAGAGTAGTTATGATAGTTTTGCTGAGGTGCTTGTCCATGAGTGTTATTAAATGCGTCAAATGAACTGTTTCTTTCGGCTCCTATTACTTCTTGTACTATTCGAGGTACTAATCTGTTTTAATACTTCTGCTTGAGAGGCTCCTACGGACGCGCTTACATAATCTCTAAGAGTTAAGCCATCGTTGTTAACGACAGTCTCATTTTCAATGTGTTGATCCAATCTCAAATTCAGACCTGAACGATTGGAACTATATTGCTGACGTATTTCCTGGGCTACAGCACTACTGTATTGAGGTGAGACTACGGTATTGTCAGTATCGGGGGACGAGGTTGCTTGTTGTGTTGTTGATTGTTTCGGATATTGTGGAGTATTAACCGGGAGTTGTGGAAAGGTGAGAGATAATAACGATGGTATTACATTTGTTGTAGTTGTAGCAGTAGTAGTAGTTGTTGTTGTTGTTGCTACAGTTCTGTTTGGGGGAGGGTTAGTTTTAGGTTTGGCCTTAGATCTTAGTGCTCTTTCCTGTTCCATGATTGTTTAAATAAGAACTAGTATAACGAAAATGAGTTTTCTCTTTTCCTCTAAAACAAACTATATAGGAGTGAGGGTCCGTACAAAAAGACTAATTTACCAATCCTATTAGGGAATCAAAACCTATTTATAGTTTTTGTTTAATCAAAATAAGCTAATTTAACGATAAAAATGTAATATAAATCTACTCTTAAGATGAAACACTAAGCAAAAGAAAAGACTCAAGACACAAGCGTGAA
>NW_025806648.1:0-2224 GCF_022045245.1 Lucilia cuprina
GACTAGACTATAGACTAGACTATAGACTAGACTATAGACTAGACTATAGACTAGACTATAGACTAGACTATAGACTAGACTATAGACTAGACTATACAATAGACTATACAATAGACTATAGACTAGACTATACAATAGACTAGACTATACAATAGACTAGACTATAGTCCATACCATAGACTAAAATATAGACTAGAATATAGACTAAACTATAGACTAGAATATAGACTAGATTATTTTCTCAAAAAACGATATTTTGACAATAACAGATTTACATCTTTTTTAGTCTTTATGCGTAAACATTTCATTGAATTAAATTTCCTAAAAAATTAACATATTGCCGTCCTCTAGGATGTATTTAATAACATTAATTATATAATATTTATTATTTTAGGTCAAATATAAATTACATTTTGTTTTATGCTTTAGATTCTATGATTACTTATAACATGATATTTTTATTATTATTCGAGAAACACAAAGGACACGCACAGGCTTAAGAATAAAGAAAAAAACAACGAACATGCAATATTTATGAACATGCATTCTCTGCAAGTTTGATTTCTATATTTATTCACCCTCATATCTAATGTTGAACGTAACATGAACAGGGCTGTCAGCAGCACCATATATTATTATTATTACACATGTCTACAAAAAAAAAAACAAATTAGTAATATAGTTCATATTTACATAACTGTTATATTGTTTTAATTTTTTTTATTTTTTGTTCTTTAAAGTTTCTATAATTAAACATAAAATATCATTAAAAAAATCCAAAATAATTTTATTTTAAATTTATATCTTTGTTTCTTTCAGATTATGTTGGTGGCAGTAAATGTTGTGGTAAGTCTGAAATATTTTATTTAATTTTTAAACATTTTTTCCAATTAGTTCCTATTTAAAGCTAACAAAAGCCTTCAATTAAACAAATAATAAATAATAGAAAATTCCTTTTTGGTTTAAATAACTAATCAACAATAGGATTAACAATAGAATAGAAAATTTGAGATTTATTTAAAAAGAACAATAAACAAGCAAATTGTATTTAGAGACCAAAATAACAATAGACATGAATTTTGTTGGAATTTACTATTAATATTATTATAATTTTGTTCAAATATTTTGATTATTGGAATGCGAAGTGTAGACTTAACACATTTGGCTCCTCAGACACTGCTTCTAATTTAGTACTTAGTTTTTTTATAATGTTCATTTGCTTTTCATTTTGTTTATCTAATTAAACAATATACATATCTAATTATTTCGAGACACATGTTTTTTGATTATAAATTGTCATTTATACCCCCTTCCTGAAAATTACAAATTATTGCCCAATATTACTACTTCAAACTTTCTATTTTATAGCATTTCTGAATAAAACACAATCTATTGTTAGACATTGTTTCACAAACATTTAGATAAATCTAACACAACAATGGCTTAGGATTTTAATATTTTATTCAAAAAATACAATATACTAGAACTTTAAAACAACAAAAGGTATAGTAAACATTGTAAGTAATGGCAAAGCATTATGCGATTACTGTATTTATATGTAAAATGCTAAAACAAAAGTGAGTTAGATAAACGTCAGTATTAACTATTAACTATTGTGGCAACGCATTGTTGTGGTTGTATTACCCAGTAGTTTTATAGTTTAGACTATAGGCAATAGTTTAAATGGCTTTAGTATATACTATATAGATTATAGTCTATACTATTGTCATGACTATAGTTTATAATATAATCAAAACTATTATATATACTATAGTCAAGACTATAGACTAGACTTTAGACTAGACTATAGACTAGACTCCAAACTATACCATAGACTAAACTTAAGACTAGACTATAGACTGGATTATAGACTAGACTACAGACTATATTACAGAATAGACTATAGACTAGTTTAAAGACTAGCCCACAGACTAGACTATGCTATAGCCAAGACTATGGTCTATTCTATAGTCAAGACTGTAGTCTATACAATAGTCTATACAGTAGTCAATACTATAGACTATAGTCGATAGTCAATCACTTATAGTTTTGTTCTAGCTTATTTTTAGTTAATTTCTAGTTCAGTTCTAGTTCTAGTTCAGTTCTAGTTCGGTTTTAGTTCAGTTCTAGTTCAGTTGTAGTTCAGTTGTAGTTCAGTTGTAGTTCAGTTGTAGTTCAGTTCTAGTTCAGTTCTAGTTCAGTTCTAGTTCAGTTCTAGTTCAGT
>NW_025806649.1:0-2568 GCF_022045245.1 Lucilia cuprina
TTTCCTTTAATTACTTTTATTATTACTCTATTAATTACTTGTTTATTACTTTAAGTTTTTTTTCTTTTTGGTATAAATAACAAACTTTTCTTTACTTTATTGTTCTTCTTCATTATAAATCCCTTAAGGTTTTTGAGATTTAATTTTATGATTATAAGTTTTGTGTACAATTTTAGACTTTTACCACAAAGATAACTTGATTAAGATGAAAATAGTTTTGTAAACTAAAACCACAAAACTAATTGTTAAGGATATTTGAGAGCAAATTTGGCAAGATTAGAGAAAGAGGGAGAGAAACTATATGATATATATACAGGACAGACGGACAGACGTTCGTCTGTTAGTCAAAAACAATATAGATCCATGAGAATATTAGGTAAAGAATTAGAATTTAATCAAAATATTTTCTCTTAATTTTAAATTAATCTTTCTCAAAATCAATTGAACAAAAATTTGTCTGTCCATCCGGAATTCTATATTAATAATTGTGGTTTTTTTCCAGTATATTTAACAAGACAGACGGACGTTTTTCCAGGCTCTGTACATAATATAGAGCTTAAGCGATATTATTTCAAGAAATCTATTTTGATTTAAATATTTATCATTGACTTAATATTTTTATGTATTTAAATCGGTTGAACAGAAAAATGTCTGTCCTTCCATAGTTCAAACTTAATTGAAAAAGAAAAAAAGAATTTTATTGTACAATATTAAGCAGGACAGACGGATGTCTGTTTACTATGAAATTTGTTAAGTGTGATAGATATTTGTTTATCCGGAAGTTAAATTTTACTTTGATTTACTTCATGGATCTAAAATTTGCTTTAGTTTCAATCATGTAGAAAAATATCTTGTCATTTAAAGTTCAAAATGAATAAGAGGATATGGAATTAATCAAATTAAGAGAGGACTCCTGTTTGGCTTATAATATTAGCTCGGGAATTAAACTTAAACCTAAATATTCCTTGTGGATAGAAAATTGTTATTAGATTAGATTGTTTTAACAAAAAAAGTGTCCTTACTTCGAAAATAAAAAATAAATTATCAAATCATAAACAAATCATTTAACTTTAATTAGCAAGACAGACGGACTGCTGTCTGTTCATCGAAAGCACGATAGAGCTTTAGGAGTATAAGCTCGGGAATTATAATTCTACTTAAATATCTGCAGTTAACTGGAAATGTTTGTTTGTCAATATCGGTTGAACTGGAAAATGTCCGTCTTTCTGTAGTTTAAAATCTATAAAAAAAGGTTTTTTTTTGTATTAAATATGGTAAGAACGACGGACGTTTGCCTGTGTGCTTTAAGCATTCTAAGACTTTTTGGATATAAGTGTTAGACGTCAAATTTTCCGCCAATATTCTCAGTTAAGCGTTTATGTTTGTTTGCTGTATATTTGTAAAACAAAAAATGTCTGTCCTTCTGTCATTAAAAACAACAAAACTGATTGTTCATTTTAAATCAAGTGTAACTCTCTAAGCTCTCCCTCTCTTTTTATATCTTTCTCTCTGTATAGTCTTTGGAAAAAATGCTGATAACTCCAAAACTTTATATGCAGAATTTGTTAAGAAAAAGCTCAGCTTCCATAAAACTTTACTTTAAATCAGTTCTTTTGAATATAAACATAGTTTCTAGACCTCTAAGATACACTCTTCTTAAAGGTGTTTTTAAAGTTTCTCTCCATATTTTCTTTATTATTGAGCAAATTTTTTTAATCAAATAAAATTTAAAACATTTTCATTCCCTCTATAAAACATTTAACATGATTTTGCCAATTTAGTTTCAAAAACAAAATGAAAACAAATTACCTTTAAAAAAAAAACAGAAAATATCTTAAAATCTTTGTGTTCAACTGCCATTAAAAATTTTTCAAGAGATAAATTGTTTTGTAACTTTTAAAGCAGCAGGCTAAACTATATAACAAGATAATCAAAATAGCAAAAAAAAAATCTGTTGCTAGTTGTTACCTTACACACACACATACATTATTGTACGAAGTATAAGAATAATCATAGATTCTAGAACTTTTTACAACCAGTAGTTCTAGGTATTGCAATTATCATCATTTTAAAATATGAATTTTCGGTTTGTTTTAAAACTTTTAAATGAAAGATAATTGATTACTTAATATATCACAAGTAATCTATATGGTAGTTAGTGTTCTTTTTAGTATCCCTAGGTAATGTAAAGTGTAGTTATTCCTTAAGTTTTTATAATACTTTTTTAACACTAATGTATTATCTAGTTATTAATAGTTTACTCTACACTTGTTAGGTTTACTAGCAAAAACTTATGATTAACTTTATATATCTTTAGTAAACTGAAGAGTAGACAGTTCTTTTATTTTGAAAAATGGTTCTTTCTTTATTATCGAAGTACAAAAGAGTAAAAGTATAAAAGTATAAATGTATAAGAGTATAAAAGTATAGAAGTATAAAAGTATAAAAGTATAAAAGTATAAAAGTATGAAAGTATAAAGGTATAAATGTATAAAAGTATAAAAGTATAAAAGTATAAAAGTATAAAAGTATAAAAGTATAAAAGTATAAAAGTATAAAAGTATAAAA
>NW_025806650.1:0-2076 GCF_022045245.1 Lucilia cuprina
ATTTTATGACTTTAATGCTCCTTAATGGCTTCAAAATACAAGTAGATCGATGAAATTTTAAACAAATAAGAAACTGAAATCTTCCTACAGACTTTTATGAGAATTGGTTCATATATATATATATATGTATAAATAACCCTACTCCCTATAAAAATTAGCACTGTCAATAGTAAAACCCCATTAATGGACCTCTTTCAAATGTTACCCTGATGTTCTCATTAATACCGATATATAATAATAAAATATTCAAAATATAAAAGTTCATTTATATGGCAGTGATTTGATGGTGGGTATAAAAGATTCGGCATAGCCGAATATAACACTCTTACTTGTTTGGATTACTTTTTACACATAGCATACGACCTCAAATATAGAAGTGTGTCAGAGAATCTTACTAAATCAACAAAAAAAATGAAGAATTGAAAGAACTGAGAGCTGCGAAAAAAGCAGAATCCAAGACAAACCACTTCCAAGTTGCGGTAGTACAAATGACGGTAATACGGCCAGAAGGTTTTTTCATGATTTTGAAATTACTTTAAAAATAACTGGACTCGACAAGGAGTTGCTTCGAAGAGTTAACACTATTTTAATGGCACTGAATAGTAATCATAAAATTAATGGAAATCGATTTGGGGAATATACATCTGAATTTTCTAAACTACTTGTATCTCTGTATCCATGGAGGGAACTAACACCAACAGTACACAAAGTATTGTGTCATGGTCAAATAATAATTGAATCGAATATTTTTCTACTTGGAGAGTTAACAGAAGAATCCCAGGAAACAAGGAATCGATATCTTAAGCATGTCCAACTATTCAGCTCAAGAAAATGCTACAGGCAATCACAGAATGAAGATATTTTTAATAGTTTACTTCTATCTTCTGATCCTGTTCTTTCAACTATGCGAAAAAGATGGATTTGTTATGAAACTCTATCATCTCAAAACAAGGAAGATTTAAAGGACTTATATAACCTTCTGGATATGTATACCCATATGACAGATTATTTTATAGAAAATAAGTAGTGTTAGGAATTAACTATATAAGTAGGTTGTAAGAATTAAGTGTATTATGTTTTAGATAAACAGTTCAAATAAAAAAAGCTATTATACTAACTGATGATATTGTATTAAATTGTGTTTTATATTTCGGTGGGCGGGAAAGGTGGTTTGTGTTGGGTGATTTAGGTGTTGTTGTGCGTGGCTCATAATAAAATTTTAATTTTTTTGTTGTATATACAATGTTATGTTATAGTCTTTAATAAAATAATTAACAAAATGATTTTTAACAAGTAAGAGTGTTATATTCGGCTATGCCGAATCTTTAATACCCACCATCAAATCACTGCCATATAAATGAACTTTTATATTTTGAATATTTTATTATTATATATCGGTATTAATGAGAACATTTGAAAGAGGTCCATTAATGGGGTTTTACTATTGACAGTGCTAATTTTTATAGGGAGTAGGGTTATTTATACATATATATATATGAACCAATTCTCATAAAAGTCTGTAGGAAGATTTCAGTTCCTTATTTGTTTAAAATTTCATCGATCTACTTGTATTTTGAAGCCATTAAGGAGCATTAAAGTCATAAAATATGGTAGAGAGATTTTAAATCAAAATTATTTTATGTCGAGTTGCCTTGCGGTATTCATATTTTTCGCGTCATTTTCTGGGGCGGAATTATATGGGGTGGTGTTATTATGGACTGATCCTCATAAAATTTGATAGAGAGATTTCGGTTGCTATAGAAGGGATAGAGATATTAGCTACACAGAAAGTAGGGCGCTAGGGTCAATTATAGACCGTTCAACATAAAATTTGACATAAAGGTTTTGGTTCCTAAGATACATACTTATGTCAAATTTCTTCGCTATATTCGTATTTTTACGCCCATAATTAACGTTAAAGTCGTTTTCTGAAGGGTCAATTATGGACCGATCCACATAAAATTTGGTAATTTTGACTTGTATAAATCTTACTTCTGTGTAATTTCATTGTTATAATCATATTTTTGAGCCAGTAATGAGCATTAAAGAAAGTTTATGGGAAGACTTTTTATGGGG
>NW_025806651.1:0-1717 GCF_022045245.1 Lucilia cuprina
AACTGAACTAGAACTGAACTAGAACTGAACTAGAACTGAACTAGAATTGAACTAGAATTGAACTAGAACTGAACTAGAACTGAACTAGAACTGAACTAGAACTGAACTCAATCATTCAACTAACTGCATTAATAGACTCTTCTATCTATCTATCTATCTATCTATCTATCTATCTATCTATCTATCTATCTATCTATCTATCTATCTATCTATCTATCTATCTATCTATCTATCTATCTATCTATCATTTTTCATCCTTTAGATTCATACCAGACATAACTCTCAAAATAAAAGTGAATATTCCATCTAAACCGTAAAGAGCAATGATACTTTTATTTAGCTTTTAAATGCATAAATTTAAGACCAGGAAAAACTAAAACAGTTTGAACAAAAATCAATAAAAAAATAAAGAATTTACAAGTGGTAATAGTGGCATCAATGAATTTCAAATGATTTTATCAAAAAAAAAGCGTAGACATTCTCTATAGTCTACCGACATCAATATAACACAACCAGCAAAAGAGAAAATAAATTCAAAGAAAAAAATCCATTTTAAACATGCCACCAAAGTAAACAAAAGTCTGCCCAGCAATCAGGTCTTGTTAATGCCCAACAGCTCGCCGAGAAAACGATATAGATGTACTCCATTCCAAAACAACATTTTTCAATCTAAAGACTCCATAGGGCTTAATAAATACTTTATCTGCCACACAAAGATTACCTTTACTGCTGCTTCTCTTGCATGAACAAAAAAATGCAAATATGTAAATTTTTATTGAAAATTGTAAATCTCTTTAAAATGCATTTATTTTATTCCAATGCTGTTTTTTAAATAAAATCCTATTTCCTTTTAAAATATTCAGCTTGTGTTGTTTTCAAAACAAATAAATTTTCAAAAGAAGATTTTTTTCGTTAAAAAAAAACTCACCTTTTTGTTTTTTAATTTTCCATTTAAAAAAGTAGTATGATGTAGCAGTTAGGAAACAATGAAACTGAAAACTAAATCAGCTCATACACATAACATCTCTGGGATTTATTCGATTTTTTTGGTGGATTTTTTAACAAAAATATTTAACGTGTGGCACGATAAAAACATCAACGACGAAAAATATATACATAGTTAATAGAAATATCAAAAAATACAGGGTTTGTATTGAAAACTAATAGAACTTTTCGGTTTCATGAAGAGTTTGCGGCTAGAGCTAGAACAGAACTAGAACAGAACTAGAACAGAACTAGAACAGAACTAGAACAGAACTAGAACAGAACTAGAACAGAACTAGAACAGAACTAAAACAGAACTAAAACAGAACTAGAACAGAACTAGAACAGAACTAGAACAGATCTAGAACAGAACTAGAACAGAACTAGAACAGAAATAGAACAGAACTAGAACAGAACTAGAACAGAACTAGAACAGAACTAGAACAGAACTAGAACAGAACTAGAACAGAACTAGAACAGAACTAGAACAGAAATAGAACAGAACTAGAACAGAACTAAAACAGAACTGAAACAGAACTAGAACAGAACTAGAGCAGAACTAGAACAGAACTAGAACAGAAATGGAACAGAACTAGAACAAAACTAGAACAGAACAGAACTAGAGCAGAACTAGAACAGAACTAGAACAGAAATAGAACAGAACTAGAACAGAACTAGAACAGAACTAGAACAGAACTAAAACAGAACTAGAACAGAACTAGAACAGAACTAG
>NW_025806652.1:0-1901 GCF_022045245.1 Lucilia cuprina
TAGACTAGACTATAGACTAGACTATAGACTAGACTATAGACTAGACTATAGACTAGACTATAGACTAGACTATAGACTAGACTGTAGACTAGAATATAGACTAGACTAGACTATAGACTAGACTATAGACTAGACTATAGACTAGACTATAGACTATAGACTAGACTATAGACGAGACTATAGACTAGACTATAGACTAGAATATAGACTATAGACTAAACTATAGAGTAGAATATAGACTATAGACTAAACTATAGACGAGACTATATTTTCGACTATAGTGTATTTAATTTTCAATATAACCTTTTAATTTCAAGGTCACTGTAGGCTAAAATTAGTCTCTTCAATTACATTTTAAAAATACATTTTTATTTGCTGTAAGGGCCAAATAAAGAAATGATATAAAAGATTCATATTTTCAATTAGATTTGTTTGGTGTGTTTTTTTGAAAAAAAAAGATTGTATAATAAAAAATTCTTTTCTCTTTTTGAAATGTTGTCAAAATAGAAATAATAAATATGTTTTGTTTTGTAGCATATCTTAAGGCGGTAAAGAGTAGAAAATAGACGAAATTAAATTCTTCGAAATGTACTTTGTGACAATGGGGAATGAAAAGTTAAGTGTGTAGATGTAAGCTGTCGTCATAAGGTTAGATACAGTGTGCTTGGGATAAAATGACTTGTGTTGGATTATTATTTGGATGCGTTGAAGTATTATAGAGAAATTGTTGATTTTAATCTGTGTTCTACTGTGTGGTCTTTGTTTAGTCTGGTCTTTGTTTGATACGTTTTGCTATTTCTGAATCATTTAAGAAGGGTTATTAACATGTTTATTTTTAAACTGTTTTTCAAATACCTACTAGACTAAAAATATTTTTATTTAAAATTTGAAATAATAAACTCATGTAATCATCTTTTAGCACATATAATCATACAAATAAATTATTTTTGTGTTAAATAAGTAATCTAATTGCTAAAATAACTAAAAGGCAATGGTTTTTAATTTCTGTGTGAAATCATTAAAAATATTTGCCGCTACAAATGACTACAAGGCAATTACTCTTAATTTATTATAATAAATAATAACTTCAAAGAAGTTCATAGTAATTAACAGCCTTTGTTTTGATGTTTACAAAATAAGACCAACAATAAGGGAATTATCCTCCAAATATTTCGTTATCTTCCCTTCAGAAATGTTTGATTTTAAAATATAAACTTAAACAATTTAAAAAAAATCATCGTTTTATCTCCCTTTGGCGTTTTACAACATTACTTAACAACACCGGAAATTCTACTCATTTTTCTTACACAATGTTCAGTTTGGGAAATTTTGTTTTCTTTCATTCTCTTTTACCTTTACTTAAGCTACAATTAAGAAGACTTTCTACATAAATTGACTTTAAAAACAACTAAACAGGATATCAGCTTTAAAGTGTATTATGGCACAAGAAAAATAAGCAAAATTTTAATCCTGACAAAAAACAAACATATTTTTGCTGCCACCATAAAGCTCTTAAATAATTTTTTTTCTTTGCACCAACTTATAGAGAAAAATATTCTGCTAGAGAAAGTAAATAAAGTAGATTAAATTGTATTTTCTACTTTTTTTTCAATTCCCCGGGGATATTTTTCTATGTGTAACACAACAATCAATAACACATTTCCGCTTGTTCCTTTCTGGTGTTTACAAAATGTATTCTGGAAAAATACCACAAAAAGAAATTAACTAGAAGGTGCAAGGTAAGTAAGAATTTTAAACAGAAATTTAAGAAGATATAAACTTAACCTAGTACTGTTTAGTTCTGTTCTAGTTTTGTTCTAGTTCTGTTCTAGTTCTGTTCTAGTTCTGTTCTAGTTCTGTTCTAGTTCTGTTCTAGTTCTGTTCTAGTTCTGTTCTAGTTC
>NW_025806653.1:0-1380 GCF_022045245.1 Lucilia cuprina
GAACTAGAACAGAACTAGAACAGAACTAGAACAGAACTAGAACAGAACTAGAACAGAACTAGAACAGAACTAGAACAGAACTAGAACAGAACTAGAACAAAACTAGGATTGAACAAGTGTTTTTTCTAACATGCCGAATATATTATGTTAATCATACGTCTAGGGGAACAAATTTTAATTATATTGCACTTGTTGTAAAAAACGTATTAGTAATTTGTTCTAAGCTAAAATAAAAATCCTATAAAATTTAAAGGGTCATTAGTTAAATTGCAGGAATGTTTTCTGCATTATTCTTTTACACATCCTTTTTTTTCAATCTTAACAGATTCTGTAAAAAGAAAATGCATATCAATTACATCACTAGTCTAATTCTCTTCACACTTACCTTCCAAAAAGAGCGGAAAAAAGAAAAGCCATCGAGGTTTATATCCTACATGCACATAAAAATCTACTACAATTTACAATCTACTGGGTTGGTGGTGTCATTAATAAAATTCTTGTAATTAATGGCAAATTAAAACCAAATCAACCCCTTTGGCACGAAACTGGTGTAAAAACTTGTTTAAAAGAAATGTTAACTATTTTTAAAATCTTCATCCTTTTTCTCCTGGTTTTATATGGTTTCGTTTGTCGTCTAGATTGGCAGGTGTTAATGGGTTTCCAGGAAAGAAAATTGCTTTTAGATGCAGACAGTATTTAATGACACCCGCTGGTAGAGAAAGGAAAATTTAATAAAAAAATTTAAAACATGTATGGAATTTTCAATTAAATGGATATTAGTTAAAAGTGGTAAAGTAAATGGAAAACTTATATTGCTGAAGGAAGTTTCATTAAATTTCTTTAAGAGAGAAATTGGAGAGGAACCAATAAGGATTTTTATATCTTTTTGAAACATATCAATTAGACTATAAACTATGGACGACACAATGGAATGGACTAAAGACAAAGGACAAAAGCCTAAAGACTAACTAACTAACTAACTAACTAACTAACTAACTAACTAACTAACTAACTAACTAACTAAATAACTAACTAACTAACTAACTAACTAACTAACTAACTAACTAACTAACTAACTAACTAACTAACTAACTAACTAACTAATTAACTACAGGCTAGACTATAGACTAGACTTTAGATTAGACTACAGACTAGATTATAGACTAGACTATAGACTATACTTTAGACTAGACTATACACTAGACTATACACTAGACTATAGACTAGACTATAGACTAGACTATAGACTAGACTACAGACTAGACTATAGAATAGACTATAGACTAGACTATATACTAGACTATATACTAGACTATAGACTAGACTATAGACTAGACTATAGACTAGACTATAGACTAGACTATAGACTAGACTATAGAC
>NW_025806654.1:0-1611 GCF_022045245.1 Lucilia cuprina
GAACTAGAACTGAACTAGAACTGAACTAGAACTGAACTAGAACAGAACTAAAACAGAACTAGAACTGAACTAGAACTGAACTAGAACTGAACTAGAACTGAACTAGAATTGAAATAGAACTGAATTAGAACTAAACTAGAACTGAATTGGAACTGAACTAGAATTGAACTAGAATTGAACTAGAACTGAACTAGAACTAAGCTAGAACTGAATTGGAACTGAACTAGAACTGAGTCCACAGCGTAACAAATTCAATGTCTAACCTAACTGATATGAACAGATTTTCAGCAAAATTATTATAAAATAAACTGTCAAGTTGTTAAGGTGTTGAAATTATTCTTGTTTAATGTTCCAATTTAAATGCAACGTAAAAATGTATGTCTCAATTATATTCCTAACTAAAAATACATTAAATTAAATTATTTCATTTTTAAATTTATTAATTTAATTTTTAATAACAACAAAAAATATATCTTAACAAAATACAATTTTATACAAAAAACAAAAATAAAACAATTGCTAGCTGCAGGTGCTGTACAAGAGCTGTAAAATGAAAATGAAATTTAAGAAATAAATAACAAAAATATAAGACAAACATGAAAAATACTAAAAAAACAAAACTTTAGCAAAATTATGCAAAAAAAAAAAAAAAAAACTAAAACCTTTAACAAAAACTATACAGACTTTAAACTTTGAATTAATAAAATACTTAATATTGCCACACAGACTGACATTTAAAACACTGACACAGTTCAAAAAGGAAATTTAAATAAATTTACTTTAGACATTTAGCAACAATCAAAGGCAAACAAACAAATTGTTATAAAATACCTTTAATATAACGACATGAAACCCTCAAAAATAAAAAAAATACCCTGCAATAAAAGCTGCAAACAAATAGTCAAAAGAGAAATTAAATGCAAACAAAAAAAAAAAAAAACACAAAAACTAGTATGTATATAAAAAATTGGCTCATAGAAACAGCGCGTGGCATTAAAACTATTTTTCAACATATTGTTTAATGATGATTTCTTGTTGTTGCATACAACACGAGTCGAGGTATTCGAGTGTTTCGTTCACTCACTCCCAGACCAAAGCCGCCGTAACAGCAAATTGGTTTGAGGGTTTTAAATAAAAAGTGAAATAAATAAAGTTTTTTTGTTATTCATGATTCGACTCTTTTTTTTTTTTGAATTTATAAATGAAAATGAAAGCAGCAATCATTACAAACACTTGCCAACAACATATAAAAATTATAGGAAAACAAATGTTTAAAATTAAATTTTAAAAATGCAAAATATTATATATTAAAAAAAATAGTGAAATTTATATTTTTATACATACATGTGTTGTAATGGGGTAAAAACATTATTACATTTTGAGTGAAATATTTACACAGACAGTTTTATATTTAATATTTTATATAAAACCATACATGTCGTAAATAAACAATTTAATGCTCAAATACTTTAAAAACTTGAAATTATTTATTTCTAAATTTATTCAAACAGAACTAGAACAGAACTAGAACAGAACTAGAACAGAACTAGAACAGAACTAGAACAGAACTAGAACAGAACTAGAACAGAACTAGAACAGAACTAGAACAGA
>NW_025806655.1:0-1717 GCF_022045245.1 Lucilia cuprina
GGTTACATATTTTTCAACTAATACATTCTCACGACTTAGGTTTTTGACAGCAGACTTAGGTTTTGTCATTCTCAGTTTCAGTTCTATGTATACCTTTTCTATGATACCAACTATATAAATATCAAGTGGTGAATAAAAAAAATCTGAAAATGAAATATATGTAGCATACTTTTATGCATTACAAAAATCAAACTTATTCATCACAAATAAATTTCAAAGGAAAAAGTTTTACCTTTCGAATACTTCATGACTTAAATTAAAAATTTTAAATTAAAAATTCTTACTAAGATTAATATTGATGAAAAATAAACGTTTTAGTAAAGCTTACACATCTTTAAACCCCTTTTTCAGAAGAGTTCACACACACACACTTATTTTTAACAAAAAAGAAAAAAAGAAAACATTTAACTATAAAAATTTCTAATTTCCTCTAAGACATACTAGTACTACTCATACAAACATACATAGATATGTATAATATGTGTGTATACTAAATATTAGTACTATTTTGGTGACAAAATTCGTTTTAATCGACTACGTGTCTAGATTAACTAAATATGAATGGGATAAAATATCAAACCTATATATTGGCGGCATTTATAAAAAGTAAAAATATACAAAAAAATAATGTAAAATAATGTTTGTTCACAACATGCTCAAGAGGCCGACTTAAACCCCCATCATAATTCCCATGCTTAACGCTACAGCGTTTGTGTGTTTATATCATTATAAGAAATGCTAATGTAATACTGGTTTCTATCATTCATTACCCATTGTTGTTTGGAGGAAGAGTTTTAAGCATAATATGTACGTTTACTAAAACACATGTATTAAATGTTAGTCGTAATCGATTCTTTAGAACGGATATTAAACCCAACAACATTCAAACATACTCTTGAGCATATTATATAAAACAAAAAACAAAATTCCCAAAAAAAAACACGAGTAAAAGAAAAACGCCTACTGACTATTAATGTTTAAAATGTTTGCTTGTATTCGTGTAGGAAATACCATACAGTAAAACGGAAGTTAAGAGAGACTAACTACCAATAAAAAGAAAAAAGTGTTATTTTCTAAGCCGGGTCAATATATTAAATGCTTTTTATATGTATAATATGTATGTAGGTCTGAAAAGCAGGTGGTTATTACAGAAAGGGTATACAAACAATACATATCGTCACCTGAAACGAAAAAGGGCCCTATCTAACACTTTTAAACTACCTCTATACTTTAATGTGGCAGTTTATTGACATTTTTTGATAATTCTGATTGATCTGCATGAGTTCTATGCGAAAGCATGACATTATAAAAATTAGGAAAGTTTTTTTACTCTTTAAGTTATCCTGACAACATATACATATGTAGATTTCTCTTTTATTACGCTTTTAAAGTAAAAGAGTTTTCTGCATGGATCAAACAAATAAAAGAGCAATTAGGGTCTAGATATTAAGGAGGTAAAAACTTTGTAACCACTTCTTGTGGTTAGTTGTCGAGTGTTCCTCTCTACAGGCATATTTTTGCGTTTTGTGTTTTAGCTAATTCAAAAGAATCAGTTGCATTGCATACATATAATATATGTTTTGTTTTTAAATTAATTTTTTAATTTTAAAAGAATTTCCATCCTTGACTTTGGCAATAACGTGCATCATTATAATTTATGGTTCTTGCTCTGTTTAATTATACCCTTCACCTTCGTGAGAAGGGTATATATAAGTTT
>NW_025806656.1:0-1000 GCF_022045245.1 Lucilia cuprina
AACAGTTGAAGAACGAAAAAGTACCAGACAGTGCCTTTTTATATATTTTCATTAAATCAGGATGACGCATGTTTAATTTTCAACCAGAAACCAAAAAAATCGCATAAAAATTTTTATACAATCAGGAAGCTACATGTCCAATTTAATGTTTTTACGTTCAATATTATAGAAAATTCGAAAAGTATTAGTAAAAGAACAAAAAAGTACCAGAGTATGCTTTTTCAATTTTCGTTCAATTGGAATACTGCGTGTTTAATTTTATGTTTGTATATTCAATATTTTAGAAAGCTCTAAAAGTACCAGTACCAGTGAAGTACGAAAAAGTACCAAAGGACCAATTTTATTTAATTTCATGTTCCTAAGTTTAATATTATAGAAAATTAAAAAGTACCAAAAAATATTCCAGTTTAAATTTTCAATTACTCAAGTCCCTGATTGCTTTTAAAGATTCTAATTAACTCCGGGCTCCACATGCTTAATTTCATGTGTCTAGGATCAATATTATAAAAAACACAAAAAGTACCTTTTGAAGAACGAAAAAGTACCCTCTATAGGTTTTCACTTAATCCAGGCTCTAAACGCTTAATTTCATGTTTCTAGGTTCAATATTATAGAAAATTCAAAATGTACCTTTTAAAGAACGGAAAAGTACCAAAAAGTCCCCTTTTTTAGGTCCTCACTTAATCCGGGCTCTATATGCTTAATTTCACGTTCCTATGTTCAATATTATACAAAAATCCAAAAAGTACCTTTTGAAGAACGAAAAGGTTTCAAAAAGTCCCCTTTTATATGTTCTCACTTAATCCATACTCTACATACTTAATTTCAATATTATAAAAAATTCAAAAAGTACCTTTTGATGAACGAAAAGTCCTCTTTTATAGATTCTCATTAACTCCAGGCTCTACATGCTTAATTTCATGTTTCTAGGTTAAATTTTATAGAAAACTCAAAAAGTACCTTTTGTAGAACGAAACAGTACCAAAAAGTCTCCTTTTAT
>NW_025806657.1:0-1053 GCF_022045245.1 Lucilia cuprina
GACTATAGACTAGACTATAGACTAGATTATTCACTACACTATTTTAAATTTTATTTCCATTATTCTTAACTTGTTTGTCTGGCAACCCTTTCACCAAATGTTATGTACGAAAGCTGTAGAGCTTTCCTACCTTGCTACAATTAAGAAAAAGCTTTAATATGAAAAGCTTTAATGAATTTTTAACATTTCTCTAAATCAAACACATTGCAAACCTTCACAATGTTAATCATTTGTTTCTTTATCTTTAGGTTAAAAAGAAAAAACAACAACAAAAAGCATCAGATATTATTATTAAAAAGTAAATAAACAATTAAGCAAACATTAACATCACATCATAATTATCATTCTCGCATTGGTGCCGGCTAAAATACCACATGGTTCAAGTATTTAATTTAAAGAAAACAAAAACGTTTTTAATTTGTTTGTAAAATCGAGATAAAATAAAGCAATAATGCATACTTGCATTACTTATTACTTGTTCACTTAATGAGTAATTATACATTTCAAAATAGTTAGTTACAATTCAATTATTTAAAAATTCTTTCATTATATACATTATATTTTTAAGTAAATAGCTTTTAATAGGCCTGCTCAAACAAGAAAAGTTTTGTTAAGACAAGAAGTAAATAAATGATTTTTTTTGTTTTACATGCAATATTAACATAATTTGTTTTACATGTTAATAAGATTAGAGTGAGATATAAATAAGATTAGCTGCAACAACAACAATTATAACAACAAGAGTAAAGGTACAGTAATTGAGTTATTTTTTTTTTAAATTACATGCATTAACGCACTTTTTCGTGTGTTTTGCCTTATCTTTGGTTGTTTGTTGGTAAGTGTGTTACCAGCATCCTCTCTCTCTCTGTTTATTTTTCCTTGATTAAGACTGTTGTCAATGAAGCGAGTTTTTATGAATACAGTTTTTAGTTCTAGTTCTTTTCCAGTTCTGTTCTAGTTCTAGTTTTGTTATAGTTCTGTTCTAGTTCTGTTCTAGTTCTGTTCTAGTTCTGTTCTAGTTCTGTTCTAGTTCTGTTCTAGTTCTGTTCTAGT
>NW_025806658.1:0-2765 GCF_022045245.1 Lucilia cuprina
TAGACTATAGACTAGACTATAGACTAGACTATAGACTAGACTATAGACTAGACTATAGACTAGACCATAGACTAGACCATAGACTAGACTATAGACTAGACTATAGACCAGACTATAGACTAGACTATAGACCAGACTATAGACCAGACTATAGACCAGACTATAGACCAGACTATAGACTAAACTATAGACTACACTATAGACTAGATTATGGACTAGACTTTGGACTAGACTATAGACTACACTATAGACTAAAGACTAGACTATAGTAAAGTCTATAGACTAGACTTTAGACTAGACTTTAGACTAGACTATAGACTAGACTTTATACTAGACTATAGACTAGGCTATAGACTAAAGACTAGACTATAGTAAAGTCTATAGACTAGACTATAGACTATACTATAGACTAGTTTATAGAATAGACTATAGTTTAGACGATAGATTAGATTATAGACTAGATTATAGGCTAGGCTATAAAATAGACTATATACTAGACTATTGACTAAACTATAGTCTAGACTATAGAATAGATTATAGACTAGACTATAGACTAGACTATAGACAAGACTATAGACTAGACTATAAACCAGACTATAGACTAGACTATACATAAGAGGATTGACTAGATTATAGACTGGACTATAAAATAGACTCTAGACTAGACTATTGACTATACTATAGACTAGACTGTAGAATAGATTATATATAGACTTGACTTTCGACTAGACTATCGACTTGACTATAGACTAGACTATAGACTGGACTATAGACTAGACTAGAGACTAGACTAGAGACTAGACTATAAACTAGACTAGAGACTAGGCTATAAACTAGACTATAGACTAGACTATGAACTAGACTATACAGTAGACTATAGACTAGACTAAATACTAGACTATAGACAAGACTAAGTATACTAAAGACTAAACTATAAACTATAGTCTCAACTATAGACTAGACTAGACTATAGACTAGATTAAAGACTAAACTATAGACCAGACTATAGGCTAGACTATAGACTAAACTAAAGGCTAGAATATGACAACAGAATAGACTATAGATTAAACTGCAGGCCAGACTGGTCTAAATTGAAGACTGACTGTGGTTGGTTTATAAAATAGTCTAACTAAAGACTAGATAATAGACTAGACTACGATTATATAGACTAGATTATACACAATACTTGTCTATAGTTGCTTTAAATTTTAATTCACTAAATAATATTTCTTTTAAAAAGTCAATAACCTCTTTAGAGCAGAAAAAAAAGTTCCAACTTCCATTCCATTACATATGTATTACAACAAATAATACTGTAACTATTTGTAACTACAGCAATAGTGTGTTTAAATGCAAAAGCAAAAAAAATACAATTTCCCTTCATACCTGTCACTTGAGTTTTTAAATCTCCTTATTTGGCCAAAATAGAATTGATTGAAGTTAAATGTTTTTCCTGCTTTCAACAAAATTTTTCATTTTTCAGTTTCTAGTTGGTTTTTTTCTTTTTTGCTGTTGTTGTTTTTACTTTATTCATTTTGCGCATTGCATGTCGTTCGGCATTTAGTTTCTTCCAGTTCTTGCAATTCAATATCGTTTATGTGTATTTATATATAGTTTTTTATGTTTAGTTCCTACAACTTCTTCTATTGTATGTACTTACTATACTGTGACATGAAATGCGAATTTTTATATAAATATCTAAAGGGTGTTCAAAAAATGTTTATATAAAAGAAACTAAGGAATGAATATCTCCTGAAAATATCTAGAAACTTCTTTTAAGAAGAAAGGATTACCCTTAATTTAAGGATAGACCAATAGATAAAACCAACCAAATTTTCCTAAAACTTAAACCGATTTCACATGTTCTCAAAGAAGCTTTCAATTTTCTTTCAGACACTTTTTACCTTTTGCTTCAAAGGAAAGCTTTCGCTAAAATGTAGAGCACTCTTTATATAGTAAAGCTTTTAATGTAGCTTGTTTCAAAAAGCTTTTTTAATACTTCAAGTTTACAAATTCAAAGCTTAAGCTCCAAGTTTACTTATAAGGAGAAGCTTACACTACTTTTTACCTCAAGCTATAATTAATCTTTTGTTAGCTTTAAGAGTTAAACTTTAAGAAAAGTTTAAACATTTAGTTTTGAATTAAGCTTTCGGTGTTCCTCCAGCTAACTAACTAACGGACTAACGAACGAACGAACTAATTAACTAACTAACTAACTAATTAACTAACAAACTAACTAACTAACTAACTAACTAACTAACTAACTAACTAACTAACTAACTAACTAATTGACCAACTAACTAACTAACGAACTAACTAACTAACTAACTAACTAACTAACTAACTAATTAATTAACTAACTAACTAACTAACTAATTAACTAACTAACTAATTAACTAACTAACTAACTAACTAACTAACTAACTAACTAACTAACTAACTAACTAACTAACTAACTAACGAACTAACCAACTAACGAACTAACTAATTAATTAACTAATTAACTAATTAACTAATTAACTAACTAACTAACTAATTAACTAACTAACGAACTAACTAACTAACTAACTAACTAACTAACTAACTAACTAACTAATTAACTAACTAATTAACTGACTAACTAACTAACTAATTAACTAACTAACTAACTAACTAATTAACTAACTAATCTATCTATCTATCTATCTATCTATCTATCTATCTATCTATCTATCTATCTATCTATCTATCTATCTATCTATCTATCTATCTATCTATCTATCTAT
>NW_025806659.1:0-2531 GCF_022045245.1 Lucilia cuprina
ATTGTCTATAGTCTGGACTATAGATTGTCTATAGTCTGGACTATAGATTGTCTATAGTCTGGACTATAGATTGTCTATAGTCTGGACTATAGATTGTCTATAGTCTGGTCTATAGATTGTCTATAGTCTGGACATGTTGATTGTCTATAGTCTGGACATGTTGATTGTCTATTATCTGGTCTGTATGAAGTTTATAGTTTGAACTTTAAATTATCTGTAGTCTATTGTAAAAATTGTCTTTTAAGTTCTTTTTGGAATGCTCTTTAAATCCTTTCATAAAGTGTATCGTTATTTTTGTTTCTAACAATTTGTTTATTTATTCTCTCGCTATGTCTTTCAATTTCGTGTGCGAAACATTTCAACGGCGGCAACACAACAAACAAAATAATAAAATAAAGAATAGACAAAATAACCCATACATACATATGAAGATTATATACAAAACAACACACCTTTACACTAAACAACATGCACATGTTGTTTAAATGTAAATGTAAACCACTTATTGGAATTTGTGTGTGTGTGTGGGTTGTTTAAATAAATGAAGATAAACACGAAAGGAAAAAAAATCAATAAAAGAAATTTTCAACCACGAATAATAGACATGTGTATACATATACAAAAGCACGCATACAACCATAAAAAAAGTTAACGGAAAAACAACACTAACAAATCAGCCAAACAGCCATGACACAGAACATTTTATTTAGGCTTAAGGCAGGATGCATATGAAAAACATAACAACAACAATATGAAAATAATACAAGAAAAAAACATTCAATAGAAAAAAAAAACTTCAAATACACTCAAACAAAACTCTCTTTTTCCCACTCCCTCATTTTAGAGAATAAACCCATACATAACTAACTCCCACAGTTACAAGCAGGAAATGGAGACATTAAATAGAGGGAGAGAGAAGGAGAGAGTGAATAATATAACGTGAATATATTCGTTTTGATTTCACTGCATATTGATGGATGTCTACAGCAAAGTAGTAGTGAATAAGTATGGGTATGTGTATGTGTGTATATAGCAAGGACTTATTTACTTGCACTCGTACTCTATTAAACTACAAAAACAATAATCACTGAAAGGAAGCTATTGTTGTTATAGTTGTTTTTTTCTAACTTTCATTCAAGTGTATGAGTATTTTGCGTAATTCTTTTGTTTTCAAAAATTTTTATGCAAATAATAATAGAAAAATCCCTGTTTTTTTAACTTGCAATGTGTCATCATCAGCTTAATCAACATACAACAGAGGAATATACAAATTAGAATGATTTGAAAGATATAGAATAAACAAAAGTTTTTAATGATTAATAAAACAATTGGAAGTGTGAAGAATACAAGAGGAGAAAGTTATCATCAATAATGGAAAAATAAATGGGTTAACATGAGTTGACATCATGAAGATTTATTGAGATAAAAGAAAATTTTATTAAAGAATTTTCACACCTTACAAACAACAAAAAAAAAACGAAAGGAAAAGTTTAATGGGAATTTTCTTTCATTAAAATAAGTAGACGTTTTAGAAAACAATTTAAAAAAAAAATGTACAAGGGGTTAATATTAAGTCCAAGTCCAGACTATAGGTAATCTAAGGTACAGACTTTAGACAATCATTAGTCCATGATATAGATAAACTATAACCCAGACTATCAACGATCTATATTCCAGACTATAGACTATCTCAAGTCCAGACTATAGACTATCTCTAGTCCAGACTATAGACTATCTATAGTCCAAATTATAGACCAAACCATAGACTATCTATAGTCCAGACTATGTACTATCTATAGTGCAAACTATAGACTATATATAGTCCATACTATAGACTATCTATAGTTCAGACTATTGACTATCTATAGTCCAGACTATAGACTATCTATAGTCCAGACTATAGACTATCTATAGTCCAGACTATAGACTATCTATAGTCCAGACGATAGACTATCTACACTCCAGACTATAGACTATCTATAGTCCAGACTATAAGCTATGTATAGTTCAGTCTGTAGACTATTTAAAGTCGAGCCTGTATAGATAGTCCAGAATATAGACTATCTATATTTCAGACTATAGACATAGGTGTGAAGTTAAATTTCAAATTTAAACCCTAGACACAAACCTGTTAGTTAACAGAGCTATGTTAAGTTAACAGAACTCTGTTAACCCTAGGCACAAACCATTTCTGTTAACTTAACAGAGCTCTGTTCTGTAAGTTTACAGAACTGGCTTTAAATGTTAATAATATAATGTTAATGTTATTTTAACATAATTTTATTTAACAGGGTTATGTTTAAACTTAACAGAATGTTTGTTAACGCTGGAAATGGCAAAAATTACTACCAGTAATACATATACTTGGGAGTGGACGGAAAAAAATGAATAGAATTTACTCGCAGCCAGATCCGAAGGAATAGTTAATGGTCAAAAGTGTTAACAGTGGGCCTTTTATGTTATTTTTGTTCAATTTTCAAAAATTTACTTAAAAAAGGATTTAAGTCCTTTTAGGACTTAAAATTGGGAGT
>NW_025806660.1:0-1310 GCF_022045245.1 Lucilia cuprina
GAACTAGAACAGAACTAGAACAGAACTAGAACAGAACTAGAACAGAACTAGAACAGAACTAGAACAGAACTAGAACAGAACTAGAACAGAACTAAAACAGAACTTGAAGAACTATAACAGAACTAAAACAGAACTTGAAGAACTATATAAATTGTAATCCTTTAATAAATATTTGCTTTCTTCCCTAAACTTTAAACATTTGTTTGAAGGCCACCACCATTAGATTTTATTTTCAGTAATTGACCTACAGCCTAAAAATATTTGTTGTCCTTCACTTGAATCCCTTTCTTCAAAATGTTTTGTTGAATATCCTCTAAATTAATTTTAACATTAGACATGTAAATGTAAAAGTGATTTTTTATTTTGTAAAAAGGGCAGCTATTAATATTTAAAAAGATATTATAATATTCACTACACTAGATAAGGACAACAAAGTTCAAGAAACAGAAATAAGTTCATTGTAAAACAACAAGTTATTTGAACAAAAATAAAAGTTTATTGAACGTTTTCTTATTGTAAAAGGTCAGTTAATATTAGAATAAAATGGTTTAAGAACAATGTAACAAAATAAAGAATAAATGCTTTGCGTTCTGTTTGAAAAACTGACGGCAAACTTGGTCAAACATTAAGTTTAGTCTCAGATTGCGATAAGTAATCGAGTGAGCTTTTGAACAATTGCTTTATACAATTAGCTTGAAAACTACAAACGAAAATTGAAAGGAAAATTGGAAAAATTTAAAAACAAAGTTTAAAAATGAAATTAAATTTTCTTCAAGGTTCTAGGTAGTACGAAACAATTTATTTTTTTTGTAAAAAATCAATTATTTAAATTTAAAGTTTGCTGCAAACGACAATTTTTTCATTGAAATTTGATATAAAATTGAATGTTGGTAGTTCCGACGCATCAGAAAGAGAGAAGTTGATAATTTTAGTGGACGAGATGCTTTCGACATATAGAGCCAACTACCTTACGAAATATCTAATTAATTTCCTAACTAAGTAACTAACTAACTAACTAACTAACTAACTAAATAATTAACTAACTGACTAACTAACTAACAAACTAACTAACTAACTAACTAACTAACTAACTAACTAACTAATTAATTAACTAACTAACTAACTAACTAACTAACTAACTAACTAACTAACTTACATACTAACTTACTAACTAACTAACTTACTTACCAACTAACTAACTAACTAACTAACTAACTAACTAGACTAGAATATAGACTAGATTAGACTAGACTTTACTATAGTCTAGTCTATAGTCTAGTCTTTAGTCTAGTCTATAGTCTGGTCTATAA
>NW_025806661.1:0-2736 GCF_022045245.1 Lucilia cuprina
GAACTGAACTAGAACTGAACTAGAACTGAACTAGAACTGAACTAGAACTGAACTAGAACTGAACTAGAACTGAACTAAAACTGAACTAGAACTGAACTAGAACTAAAAAAGAACTAGCTAGGACTGTATCATTGGTGTATATCGACAGATATTTTTTTATTTTAATGTAAATTTCTATTTAATTAAATATTCGTACTTAAGTAATAAGTACATAAAGGTTTTTATTATATTTTTCGTTGCCAAATTACTACGGCTTTTACATTACACATCTCCTAAGTAAATTACTCTATACAGCTTCAAGCCCATTGTAAGTCATAAAAAATGAGAAAATTTAACTTAGTTAGAAAAAAATATGATTATATTAATAAACAAGGGATTAACTTAAGGACTTGCTGTGTCATGCAAAAAAAAAATGACAAGAAAAATAAAGAACAACAAAAAACTGAAAAAACATTATAATATTATTGGTATTATAAAACAGAATTAAATTAATTTAGGGATTAAAAAACCCATAGTAGAATGAAACGAACAACCACCTATTGAATAAAATCTTTTGTTGTAGCAACTTATTAGAAGTAGATGAGAGTGGGACAAAAGAATTCTCGTAGAAATGATTGTTAAATAAATAAGACAAACATAGTTTGTTTTGAGTTCAATAATTTGATAAGTAAAGCAAAAATATAATAATGTAAGTGATTTTAAAAGCTATTATTATATTAGTTATGTTTAACAAAAAACAGAAGGAAAAATAATTCCAATTTTAATTGCTATTAACGCATATTATTACTATTATTTTTACAAAATCAAACTAATTTACATAACTCACTAATTAATTTCAATATTTTTGAACTCAACAACTATTATTTAATACAGAAAAATTCTTGCAAATCACAATAGCATAAAAGCTTTCATACACAATAGTTGATTTTATAAAGAAAACATAAAAACTAACTTCCGTAAAAATATGTTAAAAATAATAACTTAATGAAATACTACTACTACTATAACTAACAAAATAAAAAATACACTACATACTTCCTCTTAAATACTTATTTCCTGAAAACGAAAGAAAGAAATAAAGAATGAATGAAAAAAAGTAATACTCTTGACTTGTCTAAAAATTCCTTCCTTATTTGCGAATTAACACACACTTTTCTTAACTTTTGCAGCCATGGTAACAATTTTGTGTGCTTATGAGAAAATAAATGAAGAGAAAATTGAGTGAGAATATTTTGTGCGGCAGTAGCGAATTTTAAATGCCCTTTATTTTATTATAAAGAATTTTTTTTGGATAGAATAGAATATAATTCGAAAGTCTCTTTTTTAATAGAAAAATTTAAAAAAATTGTAATGTAATTACAATTTTTTTAATGGAAAAGACTTAAAATGTTCCCTTTTAATTGAAAAATTTCAAAAATTTATCTTTTTGAAATTTTTTTTCTACAGAAAATTTTTGAAAAAAAATTTTTTCACTTTCTATAAAAAATGTTTCAAAATTTACTTTTCTTTCTATAAAAATTATAAAAGAATTTCTCTTTCTATAGAAAAACATTTCTATCATAGAAAATTTTAAAAAAATATCATTTCAAAAAAAATTTTTTTTAGAAAAATTTCCAAAATTTTTCTTTCAGAATTTTTCAAAATTTTTTAAATTTCTCTTTTTTATGGAGAAATTTTGAAAATTTCTCTATTTTATTAAAATTTTTTTAAATTTTCTCTTTTTTATAGGAAATTGTTCATAGCTTATGTTACAAATGGAACATTATAATCAATATTCCTCCAATTTTTTGATACTAGAAAAAAAGTGAAAAGTAATGTTGAAAATTGTATACAGTTGGTATAAAGTACCCTTCCATTACAAAGCACAAAATGTTGATGATCAAAAAAAAAAAGCAAAAAAAAAAACTAAACAGAAATATTTCCCTAAACTGTACGTTTCATTTTAATACAATATTTTTTTCTATTTATTTCTTGAACACTTCCAAAGAAGCCTGTATAGAAAAAAAGCATGCAACAGCAAAAAATACTTGCGAAAAAAAAAAACAATTTTTTCGCATTCTTTGAGTTCCGAAAACATAACGTATATAAATGAAGAAAATAATATACGTTAAAAACTTTTGACTTAAACAAATCTTTTGGTAAAAGTTTCAGTACTTTTTTTTTCTTCTTTCGGTACTTTATAAAGTTGGCACAAAAAAATTCTTGAACTCTAGCTGCAAGTTTTGCTGGAAGAAATGTAACTACAAAATATGGCAGGAGTGCAAGTATTTAACTAGAAAAGAGAAAATTCTTCATGTAAATACTAGTATGAGTAATAAGTATACAAAACTTCTAAGTAAGACAAGTGAAAGGAATATTTTTTTTCTTAGACTCAAGATTTTATTTAAGGAAACTTCTATACGCATGTATATTTATTTTACGTTAAATAATACACTAAATTAAGTATAGGTAAATACAATGAAATAAATTCGAAAAACTTATAACTTATGCAAATAAAGACTTTCATTATTTTCAGTGCTTGATAAATTGTGAAGCAAAAGTTATTTCACTTTTTATTAACAAAATGCACTTTAGCTCTAGTTTAGTTCTAATTCAGCTAAGTTCTAGTTCAGTTCTATTTCAGTTCTATTCTAGTTTAGTTCTAGTTCAGTTCTAGTTCAGTTCTAGTTCAATTCTAGTTCAGTTCTAGTTCAGTTCTAGTTCAGTTCTAGTTCAGTTCTAGTTCAGTTCTAGTTC
>NW_025806662.1:0-1259 GCF_022045245.1 Lucilia cuprina
GTTCAATGTCTGTATTTGTTAATGATAAATTTAAAATAATCATTTTGGATTGATGTGATTTTGTATCTACGCTACACAAATCATTATCTTTCATTAACACATATTCACAAAAGAGTTCACAATTAAATTTAATACTTAAATGCTTTTGTAACAATGCATTTAATAGGTTAATTACTTTGGCTTTTATTTCACTTAAAAAGATTTCTGGAATTAAGTTTTCCTTGTTTTCGTTTTCAATCGAATATGATGCGATTCGATTTTTAAAACAACAGTTTATTGACTTTATATTATTGTCTAATAGTTCAACACTCTTTTTTTTGTGATCATTTGTTCTTAAATGAAAATGCCATATTAATTTTGAAATATGCTTATTGCATACGTTACAAAAAACATTATTATTATTATTTTCAGAATGATCTACTAAATGTAAATGTGTTTGAAAGTCTTTGTGTGTTGTAAAATGTAGATTACATATTGAACAATAAAATGATGATGAAGGACCATCGTGATTTAATCTAATATGACGTCTTAAGGAAGAGTTATGTTTAAAATTCTTGTCACATATTTCACAAATAAAATTTGACATTTTTTTTCTCTTAGTTTTTTAGAAACTCTTTCGATTAATGCAATACTTAAACTGTTTTAATTATATACATGCAATAGCAGATATATAGTAAAATTAGTTAACATAAAAGGAGTAAGGTGAAGTACATTTTTAAATTATAAATAACTGTACTACATGTTTTAATTTATGTTACATTATTGTTTACATTTTAATATTAATATATTTAATAATTAATATTAATATATTTTTAATATTAATACCCCTCTCTAGTATTTACTTTAACACCCCTTCACCGACAATTTTCACTATAAATTGTTCGATCACAAGAGAAATTTTATTAGTCAGATCTTAAAGTTTGTTAATTAAAGTAAATAAAGAAAAACAATCCATCATGAATGTATTAAACTTCTTGAATAATATTGGAGAGAAAAAATTTGAGAAGAGTATTCTCTCTTTAAAGGATATTCCTGCAAACGAACCACTAAGGATAATTAAATGTGCAAGGAAAATAACAACATTTGGCGTAAAAACGATGTTGGAATTAGAAAAACATGTTGTTTTTCTACCAGAAAAATATAGTTTTATTCCTGACGATGTTATAGAGCAGCTATCATCCGGCAATTACAATTTAAAAAAAATTTTTAATGATTATTATTACAAATTTGTATTTGAAATTAAAGAATAAATAAATAAC
>NW_025806663.1:0-1257 GCF_022045245.1 Lucilia cuprina
ACTAGAACAGAACTAGAACAGAACTAGAACAGAACTAGAACTGAACTAGAACTGAACTAGAACTGAACTAGAACTAAACTAGAACTGAACTAGAACTGAACTAGAACTAGAACTGAATTAGAACTGTACTAGAACTGAACAAAAAGTAAACTTGAACTGAACTGAAAAGAAACTAGAACTAAATTTGCATTAAACTAAAAATGTGCTAGAAGTGTGCCAGAACTTTAATGCAGTTTAAACAAAATCAAAGGATTGAGTCGCTTCTATGAATCGTGGGGTTTGAATTCCAAAATAGACTCGTTTATACAAATACAATTCTTTGGATGTGCAAATTTGTGCGAGGATTGTTGTTTTTCATCTAAATTCTATTTGAAAATAACTAATAAAGCGAACTCCCTTATATTCGAAATGAAAGGTTTTGGGTAAGTTTTCTTTCTAATGTCCCACATCAATTTCTCTTCATGTTTTATGACCTCATAAAAAACTACTATTAATAAACTTTAAATACTTAATTTTAAAGATAATCTTTGGCTGTTACTTTGTTTCCTATTGCAATCCAACTTAAATACATTATTAATAAAAATATTTTTATTTATATAAACTTATAAGTTACAAAATCTTTATAAATTTTATAGTGTTTAGCATATAAAAAAACTAAATATTAATAAAAAAATCTAAATGATATTTCTCTTTAAACATGAATGCCGTTAATGTAGCTTTATTTAATCTAAATATTAGTTTTTTTCTTTCATTTAATTAAATTTAAAATAAATTCTTGTTTTATAGTTGTAAAATACATTCACTCAATGTCAAATGAATAAACTTTTAACATTATTTAAACAATTTATTAAATGTGAATTAAACAAACAAATGTAAGTAGTTAAGTAGTAGCAAAATCAAATAAAACATATAATATATTAATTTAAAGATATTAAAAAAATTAAAACATAAAAATGAATAAATGTGAAATGATTCTTAATTGAATAAGATGTATACAGTCGTTTTATTTAAAAATATATCTAAACGAGAAGCACATGCAGATTAGGTTTGTATTAGACAAATGTTAACTAAACCAATAATAAATGAACTTCAGTTGAATTTGAACTAAACTAGAACTGAACATGAATTCAACAAGAACTGAACTACGACTGAAATAAAACTGAACTAGAACTGAACTAGAACAGAACTAGAACTGAACTAGAACTGAACTAGAACTGAACTAGAACTGAACTAGAACTGAACTAGAACTGAACTAGA
>NW_025806664.1:0-2654 GCF_022045245.1 Lucilia cuprina
AAAAGTTTCTTTACAAAAAATAAAAATTTTATAAATGTAAAAATTGTAAAAATATACTCATGGTGTAGGGTATCATATGGTCGGCCATGCCCGACTATACTTTCCTACATGTTTTTATTATAAGATAATATTATACTGAAATTTAAAACTAAATACTTAAGAATAAGGAAAATACAAACATTATTAATACAAATGTTGGTATTTTTGTTTTTATTACAAACATATTTTCCTAATAAAGAGTTTATTTTATCTAAAACACACATGAAGTATACATACTTATGTATGTATAAGTGTGTATGTTCAATTAGTTTGAACAAATATTTTGCGACAAAAGACACAATTATGTATATTTTCAAAAATCTTAGAAATAAACTTTCTTCTGGCATTGACAATATTCCTAATATTGTTCTGAAAAATATACCAGAAGAAATTATTATGGCATATTGTATTCTCTTTAACAATATACACAATAACTCATATTTCCCTCACGCATGGAAAAAAAAGCCAAAGTAATCATAATACCAAAAAAGAATAAGGACACGCGTAACCCAAATAATCTAAGGGCAATTAGTTTGCTCCCAAATATAAGCAAAATATTTGAGGCATGTATTTATAGCAACATAATGAGAATATGTCAGGAGAAAAAACTAATCAATGATAGACAATTTGGATTTAAATTCAAACACTCTACGACTCATGCAATTAATTTATAAGTATCCGACATCCAATGGAATCTAAATAAAGGCTTTGTTACGGGAGCTTGTTTAATTGATTTTGAAAAGGCATTTGACAATATTTGGATCCCTGGACTGATAGCTAAACTTTTAAATTATGAATTTCCCATTCATTTGATTATTTCAATTTTTAACATGTTAAATAATAAAGGCTTCCAAATTTATGACGGAAAGTCATTTATTTCAAAGGAATTCATTATTGTTAATGGCATTCAACAGGGAACGGTATGTGCTCCAATACTATTCAATCTATACATACATGACCTTTTAAATAGCATGGAAAATATAATAGGGTTTGCGGATGATATCATTGTTTAGCATGCCGACAATAAAATTGTAAAAATTAATAAGAAAATACAATATTATTTTCATACCATAGAAAAATATGCAATGGATTGGCAAATAAAAATCTTGAAAAATGCGAAACAATTCTTTTTCGTCCCCCAGTAGGTAAATGCAATAATGATGTCAAACGTAATTGGAAATCTTTTAATATAAAATCACTTGATAATATAGCTATTCCAAATAAACAAATTGTAAAGTACCTGGGTATTTATTTAGATAAATTTTTATATTTTAATAAACACATTAATTGTCAAATTATAAAAACCAAATTGTAAAGTACCTGGGTATTTATTTAGATAAATTTTTATATTTTAATAAACACATTAATTGTCAAATTATAAAAACCAAAAATGCACTTTTCTCATATAAAAAACTATTTTTTTTCCAAAATTATTAACTCGAGGGTGAAAATAATTATGTATCAGACTCTTATAAGGCCTATACTAACGTATGGTTGTCAAATTTGGTATAACATATCTCCATCATATATGGAGAAAATGATAGTATTTGAAAGAAAATGTTTAAGACACTGTACTTCTCTTTATAGAACAGCAAACAACAACTATAAGAAATTTGTACCGAATAAAATTCTGTACAATAAAGCTAAGGTTAGTAGAATAGACAATTTTATTATACACTTAATTAGAGATCATATCGTTTCATGCTTGAATTGTCACGACAACAACTTAATAATGGCTCCGTACCACACCAATGACGAGTATATATCTAAATCCTTATTAAATGGATATGTTCCTCCAGAAGCATTCTTATTTCTCGATAAAAATGGATATATCCAAAATAAGATAGGCATACCTATAATTACAAATTTTTAATTTCTAGAAATTCAACTGTTTAGCATATTGAAAACTTTTGTAAAATTCACTGACCATCACTATTTAGTGGACTTTCTTGATAAATTCTTTGAAAAGATTGGGAAAATGTAAAATAGAAAGATTTCGCAAAAAGAAGCTGACATTTTTAACTTATCTACAGTATTTGTGAAATCTAATAAAGTCGTTAAAAAAATTGAAAAAAAATAAACAACAATCACCAAAACTTGCACATATTTCTAATTTTCTCAACGAATTATAAGTTATTTCTAGAGTTTGTATGAATCCTTTGAATTTTATAAATTGTGTAATTTCTAGTAAATTGAAAGATTTTGTAAATTTCACTATTTAGTTGACATTCTTGATAAATTCTTTGAGAATATATAGGAAAAATATCAAAAAATAAAAAATTTCGTAAAAATGGAGCTGGTATTTTTGACTTATATACAGTTTTTGTGAAATCTAATAAAGTTCTCAACGAATTGCAAAAAGTATACCTACTTTTTCTAGAGTTTTTATGAAAACTTTGAATTTAAAACACTTTTTAATTTCTAGAAATTCAACTGTTTAGCATATTGAAAGATTTTGTAAAATTTACTGACCACACTATTTAGTTGACTTTCTTGATAAATTCTTTGAAAAGATTGGGAAAATGTAAACAAATAAAGCTTTCGCAAAAATGAAGCTGGTATTTTTGACTTATCTACATTTTTTGTGAAATCTAGTAAAGACGTTAATAAAATTT
>NW_025806665.1:0-5201 GCF_022045245.1 Lucilia cuprina
TAGTCTATAGTCTAGTCTATAGTCTAGTCTATAGTCTAGTCTATAGTCTAGTCTATAGTCTAGTCTATAGTTTAGTCTTTAGTCTAGTCTATAGTCTAGTCTATAGTCCAGTCTATAGTCTTGTCTATAGTCTAAACTATATTATGGCCTATAGTTCAGTCTAGTCTATAGTCTAGTCCAGTCTAGTCTATAGTCTAAACTATATTATAGCCTATAGTTCAGTCTAGTCTATAGTCTAGTCTAGTCTAGTCCAGTCTAGTCTATAGTCTAGTCAATAGTCTAGTCTATAGTCTAGCCTTTACTTTAGTTTTTAGTGTAATCTATGTCCAGTGAATAGTATTGTCTATAATCATGTATATAGAGTAGTCGGTAATCTAGTCTATAGTCTTCTCAAAGTACTCACTCTTGAGCTAGCAGTATTTCCCAACGTTTCCTCTGTGTAAACTAACTCATTTTAGTCCACCGAGGTATGATACTTGTTAATATGTAGTCAGAATCTAAATTTGTAGCCCCCTTTATAACTAACTCACTTCAAAACACATACAACCTCAAACATATGCTACTTAATAACTTCATAAGTAAAATTATATTAGAGAGAAAACTTAATGAGCTTAAACCAAAAGCACCCTAAAAATGCAACTAATAATGAAACCAAATAAAAGTTTTTTTTATCAAAATACAAATTTACCTCTACAACCGTAAAGCAGCCAGCAAAAAACAACTGGTTACATTCAGCTTAAATTCATAGAAGCTGAGTAGCTTGTTTTTAATTACTGTATAACATTTTCAATTTACAATTTTACAAGGATACATTTTTGACAAATACATTCATGAATTATAAATAGTGTCAGGGATTCATTTAGTAGTTCAAATTAGAGTAAGTATTTAATAGGGTAGCCCAAACTAAATAGCTCGTGATATCAAAACAAACAAAATCATAAGTGTACGACTAATTTTTTAAAATCACTGACTTAAAATTATCGACTGATAATCATTTTTTGACTGTAAATCGGCAAGTGAAATTTCGTATACATTGTATATAAGTAATCAAATTAATCAAATTGTAATGACTTATAGCAGAAATGTTTATAAAACAAATTTGTATATTTTATTTATGCTAGAAGCAAATTCACATATTTTAAAGATAAAAGTGTTAAGTTGAATTTTGTCAAAAAACATAAATATTACTAGAAAAGTTAATAAAAAAAAGATTTTAAAAATAATTTTAATATGTTTACTTCAATTCGGATTAGAAATTAAAATCCTTGAATTGTATATGTTGTATACGTAGTTATATTGCATTTTCAATTAGTTTGTCATCATGACTTTACATAAATAAACTTTATTCTTCTTTTTGTATATAAGTACATATGTACAAATATATAAAGAATTAGCTTAATTTCAAAATATTAGTGTTATTAAGAAATTTATAATTTATATTATTTTTTAATATAAAATATACATTTAAAATTAATTTGTTTTAAATATTTTATTTTTAGATGCCCCAGCCGAAGAATTTTTATATTTTTTGCTTTTTACGAACGAAGTCGGCTCATATTAACTAGTTATTACATAACATATTTGTAGATTTATTTTTAACAAATAAGTAACCAATTATTAATTTACTCATGGTAGGTACATATTATTTGAACCTCGTCGAACAAAATAATTAGTTATTTACCCGAAAGTAATTAGTTTCTACGCGATTTCATGAGTACTTTCTAGCTTACTATGTAGTGAAAGTTTTTGCTGGGGTAGTTCCGATTCAGTTATATCTATCTATCTATCATCTATCTATTTATCTATATATCTATCTATGTATCTATCTATCTATCTATCTATCTATCTATCTATCTATCTATCTATCTATCTATCTATCTATCTATCTATCTATCTATCTATCTATCTATCTATCTATCTATCTATCTATCTATCTATCTATCTATCTATCTACCTATCTATTTATCTATCTATCTATCTATCTATCTATCTATCTATCTATCTATCTATCTATCTATCTATCTATCTATCTATCTATCTATCTATCTATCTATCTATCTATCATCTATCTATTTATCTATATATCTATCTATCTATCTATCTATCTATCTATCTATCTATCTATCTATCTATCTATCTATCTATCTATCTATCTATCTATCTATCTATCTATCTATCTATCTATCTATCTATCTATCTATCTATCTATCTATCTATCTATCTATCTATCTATCTATCTATCTCTCTATCTATCTATCTATCTATCTATCTATCTATCTATCTATCTATCTATCAATCTATCAATCTATCTATCTATCTATCTCTCTATCTATCATCATAATTTTTTTTATTACCTTCACATTGCTACAAACTCTGTCAGTTTGATTCAAAACTCCTTATGAGGTGGAGAAATATTTAAATGTTTTTGTTTGTTACTAACGTACTTACTAGTTTTTAGCAAAAGAACTTAAATTAGTTTTTATGTAGGTTGTGGTTTACCGTTTTTTGGTTAAGATTTTTAAATCATATCAATCTGTTGAATACCTTTGTATGTAGTAACTTATGATGAGATGTACAATCATTTGGTTCCACCCACTGTGTTCGTTTTGATATCTTCAGATGCAGTTCTTCACCAATTCTGAGCGTATTTTACCACCAGATTCAGTTTAAGCATTGAAATATGGGCTATAAAAAGTTATAATTAAAATAAAGGATTAAATATACAACCCTTTTTTAAACACCACCGTCAATGTGGACACGTTTTATAGATGAACGTGACAAACAAAAAAGGACTATGTATTAAATAAATAATATGTAATATACATAATCCAATACTCCCTATACATATATAGCTTTTGCTTCTGTTCATTTTTGCTGCTAAAATAACTTTTTGATTCTTAGTTACATCAGAATAACAAAATAACTCAACTCAAAGTATCGTAAAAATCACGCTTAATTAGTTGTATATTGTAAAAACCATTAACATATTGTAATAAAATTATTATATTACAATAAAAAAAAAAATTATAACACCCACAACAACAAAAAACTCACGTTTTTTCTATAAACACCCTTAGCTAAATTTCTTCACTCTCAACGAAAAAAAAGTAATAAAATTATTAAAGTATAACAACAAGGATATGTTGTGTCTATTTAGGAAAACCACTCATGTCTCATTTGACAAATATTGAGGTGTTTGTGAGATAATATTTAAAGGTTTTATTATCATAAACTTACATAAACATACCTTACATATATACAAACATATACATATGTATATAAACAAAGGAAAACAAGAACTCTCTAGTAAGCTTCTTTTTTGTTTGGAAATATGTTTATGTGTGTTTAATACAGCCTTTGCCTGTTAAAATGTCATAAAAGCCTTTATAAATATGTATGTATATATTTATAAAGGCTATATATTCATATAAATATGTATGTGTGCTTAAGTATTTTTTATTTTATCACATTTTGTTTTTGTCTATTTGATGTTTGTTTTTTGTCGTTTATTTTTCGCTTTCTCATCATAAAAAAGTATAAAACTTTTCTAAACAAGATTTTTTTATTTCATAAACTCATTTCTAAATAAAACAAAAACAAAACCTTTCATATTTAGCTGTAATTTTTATGAGGTTGTGTAATAAACAACCATACGGTATATAAAATATATAAAAATAAAACTTTTTACACAATTTTTAAGCCGTGGTGTTTGTCATAAAACAATTATTAATTACTTGCGCCCAAGCCTGTGTTTATGCTACAATCGTTAACACTTTGCCGCAACCGCTGCCACAACCATGTACTTTTTTTGTTCCTTTTTCTTGGCAATATAACCTTTTTGTAAACTGGGAATGGGTTAAATTGTTAACGATTTCTTTCTTTATGTTCCACTTTTTTACAAAATATTAAATTAGAACATTTCACTTAAAATGCATTTTTCATTAAATATTTACTATAAACGTAAATTTGGATTTTTAACTAACTTTTACAAATTTTTAGCAAAATAATTTTAAAAAATAAAATATTTCAAAATAATGTCAACTTAGGATGAGATAAAATCGCATTTTATATTATATTTATTACTACTATGCACAATAAAAGAAAAACGGGAAATTTAAATTTATTGAACCAATTGAAAAAATTAACACACAAAAAAAGTTAACTAAACATTCCTTTCAAAAATCTTATCAAAAGTAATAAAAATTCTCTATAAAACGAAGCATTTTTTGTAACAAAAGTTAAATATGATATTCCTTATGATTTCTTATTATTTGTAAATTTTCATATTTTACTACCTAGATTTTATTTTATTTTTAACCGCAGTAACCTTTAGTCAATCATAACTTTTTTTTAATTTGTTTGGCCCTATCAACCCCTACGAACATATAAGTTATAACTACAGGGCGCAAGTTGAACACAAAAAAAATATACGCAAAAAATTAGTATATTTTTACAACCACCTGCTGTTAAAGTTTCATTTTTTAAGCGGATTAAATAAATTCAACAGGACAAAAAATAAAACTAGAAAAAATATTATATTTATATGATACAAACCAAGCAGCATCAAATAAATGTTATTTTTTATTTATTATCATGAACTTTTTGAAAAATGTATGTAAAAAATTTACAAATAAATGTTAAACAACTACATGTTTTTGTTATTTTAATGTTAAAAAACAACTGACAATTTTAAACACATTTTTCCAGGAGCAAATACAATAAAACTATTAAATACAAATAAACACTACAAATTGATAAAATGTAATAACAACTTTATGTCTATTAGTTGTTTAATTAATAAATTTTTAATTACAATTAACAAGGGGATTTTTTGTTTATAATTACTTTTTATCATTCGTCCTTATTTGGTTTTAAACAACAATATTATATTGTTTATTTGTTTTATAACTGAATGTTTTATCAAAAATATTGAAATATTTATTTAATAAATTTGTTTTGCCTACGAAAGGAATTATTATAAATTTATTTTATGTAATTGAAAAATATTAAAATATATTAAAGTTAAAATTTTACAATGAGAATTATAAAAAAAGGGTGTTAATGGATTAAATATTATTTTTAAATTAAAAGATAGAGACAGAGAGATAGATAGATAGATAGATAGATAGATAGATAGATAGATAGATAGATAGATAGATAGATAGATAGATAGATAGATAGATAGATAGATAGATAGATAG
>NW_025806666.1:0-1190 GCF_022045245.1 Lucilia cuprina
CGATATGAAAGTCATTTATGAATCATTTTAAAGCATTATGATTGTACTATAATATGGTATATCATTTATAGCATAATGTGTATTTTTAGAAATTGGTCAATTTGATAGGTCAGTAGAATTATTGTTCTATGTTTAATAAACGCAGTAATCTGAGGTTCCGATATGATTGCAATTAACTTTTGCAGTTTTCGTGCTAGGACAGTCGTTTATGCATCATTTTAAAGCATTATGATTGCACTTTAATTTAGTATATCAGTTGTGGCATAATCTTTTCGTCTAAAAAATGGTCAATTTGAAGGATCGGTAGAATTGTCCATGTTAAAAACTATGTTTAAAAACGCTGTGATTTGAGGTTCCGATATGGTTGCAAATAACTTTGACAGTTTTCATGCCAGGACAGTCGTTTATGCACCATTTTAAAGCATTACAGTTGCACTTTGTTTTGGTGTATAATTTGTGGCATAATGAATTTTTTCAAAAATTGGATAGATCGGTATATTTATTGGTACAGGTTTAGAAATGCGGTAATTTATGGCTCCGATATGGTTGCAAATATCATTTATAGTTTTCATGTTATAGCAGTTGTTTATATATCTTTTTATTGCATTATAGTTGCCATTTGTTTTGGTATATAATTTCATGCATAATGTATTTTTAGAAAATGGCCAATTGAATAGATCGGTAGAATTATTTTAACAACTTTAAAAACGCGGTAATTTGAGGTTCCAAAACGGCTGCAAATAATATAGACAGTTTTCACGCTATGACAGTCATTTAGGCATCATTTTAAAGCATTATGATTATACTTTAATATGGTATATCATTTGTAGCATAATGTGTGTTTATACAAATTGGTCAATTTGATAGATCGGTAGAATTATTGTTCTATGTTTAATAAATGCTGTAATCTGAGGTTAAGATATGGTTGCAATTAACTTTGGCAGTTTTCGTGCTAGGACAGTCGTTTATGCACCATTTTAAAGCATTAAAATTGCCATTTGTTCTGGTATATAATTTATTGCATAATGTATTTTTAGAAAATGGCCAATTGAATAAATCGATAGATTTATTTTCCCAGGTTCAAAAAGGTGGTAATTTGAAGTTCAAATATGGTTGTGAATAACTTTGTAAGTTTTCATGCTATGACAGTTATTTATGCATCATTTTAAAGCATTATGATTGCACTTTAA
>NW_025806667.1:0-1710 GCF_022045245.1 Lucilia cuprina
CTATAGTCTAGTCTATAGTCTAGTCTATAGTCTAGTCTATAGTCTAGTCTATAGTCTTGTCTATAGTCTTGTCTATAGTCTAGTCTATAGTTTAGTCTATAGTCTAGTTTATAGTCTAGTCTATAGTCTAGTCCATAGTCTAGTCTAGCCTATAGTATAGTCTATAGTCTAGTCTATAGTCTTGTCTATAGTTTAGTCTATAGTCTACTCTATAGCCTATTCTGTAGTCTAGTCTGTAGTCTAGTCTATTCCCTTTCGCTTGCAAACAGTTCATTTGTGACGAATGATGTTTGCATACCTTGATTCTTTGTCGAACTGCTGGGTATTGTCAAAATTAAATTTAGAAAAATTAATCAATCGAACTCAAACATGTCGTGTAATTTTATTTGTTTAATTCTTTTATTACTTGACTTACTCCACTTTAAACAAATTCCGTAAAAAATAAGAACAAAATTTATCTCTTAATTACTTTGGTTATTTTTATGTTCTCTTACAATCGCGACATATATCACAACATCATGCTAAAGAAAAGAAGAAAAAAAGAGAAAACATGGCAAGAATCTAGTTAATAAAACGAAAAAAATGTATTATAGAAATGTTATCTATTGGATACAAAACAGACATAGACAGACATTCGAACAAATATTCATAGCATGTAATTTATCCATGTCAAGCGGTAGGTGATTAAACAATATTGAATTGTTAAAGGTGGGTGTATAAATATGAGTGTGTACTCTCTGCAATCCCCAATATCAACTTTTTGAGAGCTGCTTATCTTTTTTGTAGTTTTTTTTTCGAATAGAAAAGCAAAAAAAAAACACACTACTCAAGTCAAGAAATTTTTTTAAAATCTATCTTTTAATTGCAGTTGTTCAAGGCAGCTGTAAAACACAATTGAATAAAAAAAATGTGAAAAAATATTTATATGTGGCAGAAGATTGTTGGTTGGTAATGAAACAGAAATGAAAAAAAAATTGTTTAAACTTAAAATAGATACACAAGTGGTGCAACCTGATAAGCTAAATTAATCGTAGCACTTAGAGAAATAAGAGAATTGAAAGAACAAATTAAAGGGTTTTATGTTTCGAGTATAAATTAGTTTTCAAAATATCGATTAAATTTTGAAAGAAATTAAATGTTTGTTAAATCTATATCTTTATGTGTGTAATAGTTGTAATTAATTTTTATTGAAGTATGTATTGTTTCATTATGGTGTGTGTATCTTTAAGATAATAATTGTTTTTGGTCGATAATTAATTATATATTAATTAATAAATGTAGGTTTTGTTGTCTTATAATTATTACTATTTATCAAATAATTAACTAAAAGTAAAGACATTGTTTGGGCTTTTTTTTTTGTTTTTGTGAGTTTTTGGCGCCCAAACTATACGATTTTTGATAAGACGTTAAAAGGAATTCACTAGAATATTGGTTCAAATGCTGATTTTATACTTGTCCAACTCCTTGAGGATATTTATATCGTAGTATTATAGAGTTTTTTATAAGACTAGAGACTAGACTATAAACTAGACTATAGACTAGACTATAGACTAGACTAGACTAGACTGTAGACTAGACTACAGACTAGACTATAGACTAGTCTAGTCTAGACTATAGACTAGACTATAGACTAGACTATAGACTAGACTATAGACTAGACTATAGACTAGACTATAGACTAGACTATAGACTAGACTATAGACTATAGAC
>NW_025806668.1:0-1330 GCF_022045245.1 Lucilia cuprina
ACAGCTTTAAAAACGCGGTAATTTGAGGTTCCGATATGGCTGCAAATAACATTGGCAGTTTTCACGCTATGACAGTCATTTAGGCATCATTTTAAGGCATTATGATTGTACTTCAATATGGTATATCATTTGTAGCATAATGTGTATTTTTAGAAATTATTGAATTTGATAGATCAGTAGAATTATTGTTCTATGTATAACAAACGCAGTAATCTGAGGTTCCGATATGGTTGCAATTAACTTTGGCAGTTTTCGTGCTAGGACAGTCGATTATGCACCATTTTAAAGCATTATGATTGCACTTCAATACGGTATATCATTTGTAGCATAATGTGTATTTTTAGAAATTGGTCAATTTGATAGATCGGTATAATTATTGTTCTATGTATAACAAACGCAGTAATCTGAGGTTCCGCTATGGTTGCAATTAACTTTGGCAGTTTTCGTGCTAGGACAGTCGTTTATGCACCATTTTAAAGCATTAAAATTCCCATTTGTTTTGGTATATAATTTATTGCATAATGTATTTTTAGAAAATGGCCAGTTGGATAGATCGGTAGAATTATTTTCCCAGGCTTCAAAAGGCGGTAATTTGAAGTTCCGATATGGTTGTGAATAACTTTGACAGTTTTCATGCTATGACAGTCATTTATGCATCATTTTAAAGCATTATGATTGCACTTTAATTTGGTATATCATTTGTGGCATAATGTGTTCGTCTAAAAAATGGTCAATTTGAAGGATCGGTAGAATTGTTGTTCTATGTTTAAAAACGCTGTGATTTGAGGTTCCGATATGGTTGCAATTAACTTGGGCAGTTTTCGTGGTAGGACAGTCGTTTATGCACCATTTTAAAGCATTAAAATTGCCATTTGTTTTGGTATATAATTTATTGCATAATGTATTTTTAGAAAATGGCCAGTTGGATAGATCGGTAGAATTATTTTCCCAGGTTTAAAAACGCGGTATTTTAAGGTTCCGATATGGCTGAAAATAACATTGACAGTTTTCACGCTGTGACAGTCATTTAATAAACGCAGTAAACTGAGGTTCCGATATGGTTGCAATTAACTTTGGCAGTTTTCATGCCAGGACAGTCGTTTATGCACCATTTTAAAGCATTAAAATTGCCATTTGTTTTGGTATATAATTTATTGCATAATGTATTTTTAGAAAATGGCCAATTGGATAGATCCCAGGTTTAAAAAGGCGGTAATTTGAAGTTCCGATATGGTTGCAATTAACTTTGACAGTTTTCATGCTATGACAGTCATTTATGCATCATTTTAAAGCATTACAGTTGCACTTTAATTTGGTATATCATTTGTGG
>NW_025806669.1:0-1485 GCF_022045245.1 Lucilia cuprina
TATTTTAATTTATTTTGACATTGAGCTCATACAATTACAAAAACAAAATACATGTTGTTTTTGTATTGTTGTAGTGATGCATATACCTGTTTAGTGTACCCTGAGTAGTAACATCTAGTTTCCTTTTGTTCGAATAACCGAATAATTTTTAATTATCCGATTATTGACCGGCTAACGTAAAACCTCAAATAATTATTTGTCGAATAAACCGAATAAGACAAAAACCCGAATAATTGAATACTCCAGTCATATAGTAGTATATAGTCGAAAGTAATTGTCAAGGACCTAAGCGCCCTGTCAATGACCTAACTGGTGAGAATGTATTAGTAGAAGTACAAAAATAAACACAGTTGGTCTAAAAGGTACTAAATAAAAAATGTATTTTTTGGACGTTATTCTATATGTGTTTTTAATGAAATTTTATATGGCAGTGAATGAAAATATTAGTTATTTATTTTTTTGAAAAGATATTTTATCTTAAAACATATTATAAACACGTCTTTTTGTTATTTTTTTGTTGAATTAAAAAAAGTATGTAAAATACTTTTTTAATTTTCAATACGAAAATGTACAACTTTTCTTTTTTTAGTTTTAATTAAAATGAAGTGTCAAAGAATTAAAAATATTTTTTTTTCGTTTGTAAAATATAAATTATATTCGGGGTTTTAAATTGTTTAAAAGTGTCGCAAAAAATAATAAACATTAAGTTTAATTAATAAGAAAAACTAATAAGTGCTAATATCCTCGCAATTTTGCGAAGAAAATTTGAAGTTTTGTGAGTGCATAAAGTTCTCAGAAGTTTGTTTTATTCTCTCGGAGCTCGTCTGTGTGAAGAGAATAAAAATTTTTGTTTGAAAAGGGCTTCAGTTTCGCCTATATGTACTACTATATGACTCCAGTGTTTATGCACTTGGAAATATTCAAAAAAATTGTTTTTCATGATTTACTTTAAAAAAAATATTTTTGATAAATTGAAATATGTATATAAATGTGGAAAGGAACAAATCTGATAAAGTATAAATATATTTGGTATTATATCGTTACAGAATGCCTTTTAATAAAAAACATAAAAAATGTTACTATGGTCATGTATAAAAAAATTATATATAAATGATATCGGACAATCTTGTGCACGATAAAAACCTATATAGAACTTTAAGTTGGAAGTGTAAAAATCAGATGGCATACATTTTTTCCGCATTTTATTGTTCTAGGGTGTGTAATACAACAACAAACTTTTTTTTAATGTTACTATGGCCGTATATAGAAAATTATATATAACTGCTATCGGACGACCTTGTGCATGATAAAAACCTATGTAGAACTTTAAGTTGGAAGTGTAGAAATCGGATGGCATACATTTTTTCCGGATTTCATTTATTATTATTATTATTATTTATTAGTATTATTAATACTTTTAAGTTACAATTTTGGTTACAATTTGATTACATAATCATTAAATTAATTTTAGCTCTATAAAAGTAC
>NW_025806670.1:0-1324 GCF_022045245.1 Lucilia cuprina
GGTATATCATTTGTGGCATAATGTGTTCGTCTAAAAAATGGTCAATTTGATGGATCGGTAGAATTGTTGTTCTATGTTTAAAAACGCTGTGATTTGAGGTTCCCATTGTAATGGTCGACTGGCTTGAATAAAAAGTACAGAGTCCAAGTTTGTTAAACTCGACAATATCTTTAAAATATCACAACTTACATTTGCACAAGTGAGGGTCGGCGGGACCCGTCTATTCCGCTAGCTTCAGTGGGTGGGGAGGTTCTTGACCCTACTCGTAATATGGATATGGATTGGTATACTAATCTATTGAATCCCCAAAAACAATGTTAAAAAAAATAATCTAAATAAAACGGAAGTGTTGAAATCTACTATGTGGAGGAGTTTTTAAAGTGGTTTTATAATAGGGATGATGATATTCCCGTTAAGTTCGTAACCCACCTCAACCTTTGTCCTTTATCCAACTTAAAATATTAATAAAAGGACCCTAATATATTTTTTTCTTCTCAACCGAAAGGAAAAAGTCAAAAATTATTTTATTCACACATTGTTAACAATGTTTATTGTTTATAAATTCAGGTTTTAATCATTATTCTAACGATTTGATTTTAAAATCTTTAAAAAAACTATTTTTTATGTTTTTATTAACATTTTCGAATTAAAAAACTAAATTGATAATAACATGCACTTAAATCTAATAAAATTTGCAACAAAAATTGATTTTTATAAATTAGTTTCAACTTGCACAGTTTAAAAATGTAAATAACAAACGCGATAACAAATTTAATTATTTAACAACGGAGCAGTAGGGTGAAAATCAAATAACAAATCGAGGAGAGTTAATTCTTATACATAATTATTGCTTTTACCGATTCATTAAAGCTTTATCGAAAGCTTTCTTTTAATATTGATCTCTTCTCTGCGAGTGAGAGAGATTGAGTGAGTTTTTTTTTATTATCTTTTGTTTGTTTTCTTTAATCTTTGTTTAAATTAACACCGAGGTCTCGATATACGCATAATAATGATATTAAAAATCATATAAAATTTAGAAATAATTTTGGCCAAAATAAGAACATATTCTTTTATATTTTGATTGACACATTTTTAAATGTATTTATACAGTTTTCTTTTAATTGTTTAAAAAAAAAATGTATGAATACTAATTTTGCATTATTGATTTTAATTATTTAACATTTTCTTAAGATATTTTTATGTTCTTAGTTTGTTCAAAAAAAAAATAAAAGAACAAATTAATATACATATATAAATCAATTACTTACATGCAGGCCGCTGAAGATCTTCGTTGGTGCTGCAGGCGAGAGAGGTGTAGAGCTGG
>NW_025806671.1:0-2819 GCF_022045245.1 Lucilia cuprina
CAATAAATTATATACCAAAACAAATGGCAACTATAATGCAATAAAAAGATATATAAACGACTGCAATAACATAAAAACTATAAATGATATTTGCAACCATATCGGAGCATTAAATTACCGCATTTCTAAACCTGTACCAATAAATATAGCGATCTATCCAATTTTTGTAAAAATTCATTATGCCACAAATTCTACACCAAAACAAAGTGCAACTGTAATGCTTTAAAATGATGCATAAACGATTGTTCTGGCATGAAAACTGTCAAAGTTATATGCAACCATATCGGAACCTCAAATCACAGCGGTTTTAAACATAGAACAACAATTCTACCGATCCTTCAAATTGACCATTTTTTAGACGAACACATTATGCCGCAAATGATATACCAAATTAAAGTGCAATCATAATGCTTTAAAATGATGCAAAAATGACTGTGATAGCATGGAAACTGTCAAAGTTATTCACAACCATATCGGAACCTCAAATTACCGCCTTTTTAAACGTGGGAAAATAATACTACCAATCTATCCAATTAGCCATTTTCTAAAAATATATTATGCAACAAATTATATACCAAAACAAATGGCAACTATAATGCAATAAAAAGATATATATAACATGAAAACTATAAAAGATATTTGCAACCATATCGGAGCCTTAAATTACCGCATTTCTAAACCTGTACCATTAAATATACCGATCTATCCTATGTTTGTAAAACTCATTATGCCACAAATTATACACCAAAACAAAGTGCAACTGTAATGCTTTAAAATGATGCATAAACGATTGTCCTGGCATGAAAACTGTCAAAGTTATTTGCAACCATATCTGTCATAGCATGAAAACTGTCAAAATTATTCACAACCATATCGGAACCTTAAATTACCGCCTTTTTAAACCTAGGAAAATAATTCTACCGATCTATCCAATTGGCCATTTTCATAAACTACATTATGCACTAAATTATATACCAAAACAAATGGCAATTTTAATGCTTTAAAATGATGCATAAACGACTGTCCTAGCACGAAAACTGCCAAAGTTAATTGCAACCATATCGGAACCTCAGATTACTGCATTTATTAAACATAGAACAATAATTCTACCGATCTATCAAATTGACCAATTTCTAAAAATACACATTATGCTACAAATGATATACCATATTAAAGTGCAATCATAATGCTTTAAAATGATTCATAAATGACTGTCATAGCGTGAAATCTGTCAATGTTATTTGCAGCCATATTGAAACCTCAAACTACCGCGTTTTTAAAGCTGTGAAAATAATTCTACCGATCTATCCAATTGGTCATTTTCTAAAAATATATTATGCAATAAATTATATACCAAAACAAATGGCAACTATAATGCAATAAAAAGATATATAAACGACTGCAATAACATGAAAACTATAAAAGATATTTGCAACCATATCGGAGCGTTAAATTACCGCATTTCTAAACCTGTACCTATAAATATACTGATCTATCCTATTTTGTAAAACTCATTATGCGTCAAATTATACACCAAAACAAAGTTCAACTGTAATGCTTTAAAATAATGCATTAACGATTGTCCTGGCATGAAAACTGTCAATGTTATTTGCAACCATATGAGAACCTCAAATCACAGCGTTTTTAAATATAGAACAACATTTTTTAGACGAACTTATTATGCCACAAATGATATACCAAGTTAATGTGCAATCATAATGCTTTAAAATGATGCATAAATGACTGTCATATCATGAAAACTGTCAAAGTTATTCACAACCATATCGGAACCTCAAACTACCGCCTTCTTAAACCTGGGAAAATAATTGTACCGATCTATCCAATTGGCCATTTTCTAAAAATAAATTATGCAATAAATTATATACCAAAACAAATGGCAGTTTTAATGCTTTAAAATGGTGCATAAATGACTGTCCTAGCACGAAAACTGCCAAAGTTAATTGCAACCATAGCGGAACCTCAGATTACTGCGTTTATTATACATAGAACAATAATTATACCGATCTATTAAATTGAATAATTTCTAAAAATACACATTATACCACAAATGATATACCAATATAAAATGCAATCAGAATGCTCTAAAATGATGCACAAATGACTCTCATAGCGTGAAAACTGTCAAAGTTATTCACAACCATTTCGGAACCTCAAATTGCCGCCTTTTTAAACCTGGGAAAATAATACTACCGATCTATCCAATTGGCCATTTTCTAAAAATACATCCTAGCACGAAAACTGCCAAAGTTAATTGCAGCCATATTGGAATCTCAGATTACTGCATTTGATACATAGAACAATAATTCTACCGATCTATCAAGTTGACCAATTTGTAAAAACACACATTATGCTACAAATGATATACCATATTAAAGTGCAATCATAATGCTTTAAAATGATGTCTAAATGACTATCATAGCGTGAAAACTGTCAATGTTATTTGCAGCCATATCGGAACCTCAAATTACCGCATTTTGCTACAAATGATATAACACACATTATGCTACAAATGATATACCATATTAAAGTGCAATCATAATGCTTTAAAATGATGTCTAAATGACTATCATAGCGTGAAAACTGTCAATGTTATTTGCAGCCATATCGGAACCTCAAATTACCGCATTTTTAAAGCTATGAAAATAGTTCTACCGATCTATGCAATTGGCCATTTTCTAAAAGTATATTAAGCAATAAATTATATATCAAAACAAATGGCAACTATAATGCAATAAAAAGATATATAAACGACTGCAATAACATGAAAACTATAAATGATATTTGCAACCATATCGGAG
>NW_025806672.1:0-1791 GCF_022045245.1 Lucilia cuprina
GAACTAGAACTGAACTAGAACTGAACTAGAACTGAACTAGAACTGAACTAGAACTGAACTAGAACTGAACTAGAACTGAACTAGAACTGAACTAGAACTAAAACTGAAACGTTTGATTCAAATAATTTCTTGATTCTGTCCCTTTGTCTAATTCTGAGCCATTGTGCAATGATGAGAGAAAAGTTGTTTATATTTACCCTAATGAATAGATACAAAAAGTTGGAAAATTTTAAATTGGCATCAACGTCTTAATAAACCGCAATAATTATAATTTAAATAAAAGGGATTGATTATCAAATACATTGAAAATGAAAAGAATTGTAGTAAATAAAACCAGCATGACAAGTATATGAGGTTTTGAAGAGTTCTTGTCAACATGACCCCTTCAAAAGAAACTTTTAAGATGAATGTGTTTTCCGCTTACCAAGTAAAGTAAAATATTTTCATGAAAAAAATCGACCCCGACCTGAGAACTTGGGTAAAAACACACAAAAAAAAATACAACAAAACCAGACCGCAAATTCATAAAAAACGAACTTAAGAGTCCAACGAACCATTTGTTCCACATGCACTGGCCGTTGGCAGCAGTATTGCACAAATTCCTCAAATGCCAATAATTGTGGTCATATGAACGAAAGCAAAAAAACTAAAGTATTCCTGTGTACTTTGTTGTTTTGAACCTTTAAAGAAAATCCAACTGATTCTTCCTTATCCACTCAATGGAGTTAAACTAACAAACTGACTGGATAACAGGGTTTTTATATGTACATATGTGTATGTAGTACTTTGTTGCTTGGACTAGCTAGCTCTGACTGATATTCTTCATGTTTCGAGTACATAGTGGCGGCGGAAGCAAATGAAAAGAACAAACTATTTAGTTCGTTAGTTTGTACACTGTTGCAAGTTGCTTTATTCGCCGAGAGAATGTCTTTGAAGTGCGGCCGCCATTTAACACATTCGTCAAACGGTTAAAATGTCACATACAAATGAAAATATGCACAAACAAAACAACGGAAAAAGAACTAATGAATACTTTTTACATACTACCATGTTTTCAGGTTGGAGGGAAAGATGGCTGAATGTTTAGTTAGTTGGCTAAATGAATGAATAAAGAAAATATTATACAAATACAATTGTTGGCATTTGAGAAATAGCTGGTTAAGCGTATGAAATGTTGACGAAATGCTGCTTCTTTAGTAATAATAGATATGAATGAAACAGGTGTACAGCTGTTGCACAAATTGTCTACTTTTTGTTACCTCTCAACTTCCAATCAAATTAATATATTTAATGCTTGTTAAATTTGAAGTTATAATGGTTTTATTATAGCAGCATTTTATTGGATTGAAGATTTTTAAAAGTTATTTCCTGTCAAAGAAAACTCCAAAATAAGGCAGCAGATTTGATTAACAAAATGGTATATCTATAGACTAGACTAAAGACAAGACTAAAGACCAAACCATAGACTATAGACTAGACTATAGATTAGACTATAGACTAGACTATAGACTAGACTATAGACTAGACTGTAGACTAGACTATAGAATTGACTATAGACTGGGCAATAGACTAGACTATAGATTAGACCATAGACTAGACTAAAGACTAGACTATAAAATAGACTATAGACTAGACTATAGACTAGACTATAGAATAGACTATAGACTAGACTATAGACTAGAATATAGACTGGACTATAGCCTAGACTATAGACTAGACTATAGACTAGACTATAGACTAGACTATAGACTAGACTATAGACTAGACTATAGACTAGACTATAGACTAGAC
>NW_025806673.1:0-1278 GCF_022045245.1 Lucilia cuprina
TCTAGTCTAGTCTATTGTCTAGTCTATGGTCTAGTCTAAAGTCTAGTCTATGGTCTAGTCTAAAGTCTAGTCTATAGTCTAGTCTATAGTATAGTCTATAGTCTAGTCTATAGTCTAGTATGTAGTCTAGTCTTTAGTCTAGTCTATAGTCCAGTCTATAGTCTAGTCTATAGTCAAGTCTATAGTCTAGTCTATAGTCTAGTCTATAGTCTAGTCTATAATCTAGTCTATAGTCTTGTCTATAGTATAGTCTATAGTCTAGTATATAGCCTAGTCTATAGTTTAGTCTATAGTCTAATCTATGGCCTAGTCTATAGTTTAGTCTATAGTCTAGTTTATAGTCTTATCTAAAGTCTAGTCTATTATCTAGTCTACTGTCTAGTCCATAGTCTAGTTTATAGTCTAATCTGGTCCAAGTAAAAAATAAAATTCATGTACAAACGAATTTTTTTCTTGACAAATTTTTGAACAACTCAACATTTTTTTTTGGGTAATTTTCCCCAATTTTTTTGTATAAATTATTTTTCTTTTTTTCAATACTCATTTATTCAAAACTTGTACAAGTTAACTGGTGCGTAATAATATTCATTCCTATGATGTAGAAATACTTACATACAATAATGTTCTTCTATATTTTTTATATTATATACAAGAAATTCCTATTTTCGTCATTTTTAATTTATATAAATGTCAATTTTCATTTACCCAACATAAATACCCCTTTTTGCGAGCATTAAAAAAAGAAATCTGAAATAAGTACGAAAAAAAAACTTCTTACATTTTGGGGTAAAAAGTTGTTGTTTTATCAGAAAAAAACAAGAAAAAGTTTCTTATATATTTTTTAATAGAATTTTGGGGGGAATTCATTATTTTTTCTGTTTATTTTCTACCCTTTTTGTTAAACATTTTTCGCGTTTTTATATTTTTAATAATTAAAAAAATCTTTTCTTTTTAAACAAACACGGTCTTCTACTCCTACCACTTAAAACAAATTTTCTTTTATATTTTAAAAGTATTTATTTGAAAACGAAATAATACAAAAAAGCAAAAGAAATTAAAAAGGAATTTAATTTTAAAAACCGTAATAATTACAAAAAAAAACTACTTAAGCAAAAAACAAGGCACAATATTTTTTGCAAATCACTAAGAAAAGACAAAAAAAGGCTTTCAAAAAATACAGACATAATTTGAAAAGGGTTTCAACTCTAGTCTATAGTCATGTCTATAGTCTAGTCTATAGTCTAGTCTATAGTCTAGTCTATAGTCTAGTCTATAGTC
>NW_025806674.1:0-1268 GCF_022045245.1 Lucilia cuprina
GAATTTTTTAAAAAAATTGGATATATCGGTATATTTATTGGTACAGGTTTAAAAATGCGGTAATTTAAGGCTCCGATATGGTTGCAAATATTATTTATAGTTTTCATGTTATTGCAGTCATTTATATATCTTTTTATTGCATTATGGTTGCCATTTGTTTTGGTATATAATTTGTTGCAGAATATATTTTTGGAAAATGGCTAATTGGATAGATCTGTATAATTAATTTCACAGCTTTAAAAACGCGGTATTTTAAGGTTCCGATATGGCTGCAAATAACATTGGCAGTTTTCTCGCTATGACAGTCATTTAGGCATCATTTTAAAGCATTATGATTGCACTTTAATATGGTATATCATTTGTTGCATAATGTGTGTTTTTACAAATTGGTCAATTTGATAGATCGGTAGAATTATTGTTCTATGTTTAATAAACGCAGTAATCTGAGGTTCCGATATGGTTGCAATGTATTTTTAGAAAATGGCCAGTTGGATAGATCGGTAGAATTATTTTCCCAGGCTTAAAAAGGCGGTAATTTGAAGTTCCGATATGGTTGTGAATAACTTTGACAGTTTTCATGCTATGACAGTCATTTATGCATCATTTTAAAGCATTATGATTGCACTTTAATTTGGTATATCATTTGTGGCATAATGTGTTCGTCTAAAAAATTGTCAATTTGAAGGATCGGTAGAATTGTTGTTCTATGGTATGATATGGTTGAATAACTTTGACAGTTATCATGCCAGGACAATCGTTTATGCATCATTTTAAAGCATTACAGTTGCACTTTGTTTTGGTGTATAATTTGTGGCATAATGAATTTTTACAAAAATTGGATAGATCGGTATATTTATTGGTACAGGTTTGGAAATGCGGTAATTTAAGGCTCCGATATGGTTGCAAATATCTTTTATAGTTTTCATGTTATAGCAGTCGTTTATATATCTTTTTATTGCATTATAGTTGCCATTTGTTTTGGTATATAATTTGTTGCATAATATATTTTTAGAAAATGGCTAATTGGATAGATCGGTATAATTATTTTCACAGCTTTAAAAACGTGGTATTTTAAGGTTCCGATATGGTGGCATATAACATTGACAGTTTTCACGCTTTGACAGTCATTTATGCATAATTTTAAAGCATTATGATTGCCATTTGTTTTGGTATATCATTTGTGGCATAATGTGTTCGTCTAAAAAATTGTCAATTTGAAGGATCGGTAGAATTGTTGTTCTATGTTTAAAAACGCTGTGATTTGAGGT
>NW_025806675.1:0-3774 GCF_022045245.1 Lucilia cuprina
TATAGTCTAGTCTATAGTCTAGTCTATAGTCTAGTCTATAGTCTAGTCTATAGTCTAGTCTATAGTCTAGTCTATAGTCTAGTCTATAGTCTAGCCTATAGTATAGTCGATAGTCTAGCCTATAGTCTAGCTATTACAAGTTCTGTGACAAGTTCTTGTCAGCACTTTAAACTTCTATCCTAATTATACTCACATTCTGATAGGGTACTTTGTCAAATACTTACTTTCAAATACACACATATGTAAATAAATAAACAAAAATTGCAAGGACATGTTTTAATATTTTTGTCACAACAAAACAGCTGAGCCTAAAAAACCAAAAACAGAATGTAAATTTAGTATATGAATTTATCAATATTTAAATATTAATTTTTTCATACATATATCATACTTTTATAGCTTATACAATATACTAACACATAGATGTAAGAAATAAATTGAAAAAAGTGTATACTTTACATTGCCAGTTTGTATATATATGGAGGTTCCAGGGTATATTCGAGTATTGTATTGTATGGTTGAATGGCAACAGTTTAACATTTTTGCAGTATTTATGTATTTATGAAAGTAAATTTCCCAAAAGGTTGTCATTTTGACATTTCATATATATTTTTATTTTTTATCATTGTATGTTATACTATGACTCTATACAGTTTGCAACATTTTTTAAGCTTGATAATAAAGTGTGTTACATGAAAGTTGCAAATTAAAAAAAATATAAAATAAACATAATTTTTGTCAAGAAACTACAGTAAAAACTCGATAGGAACACTTGTTATCTCAAACGTTCAAATCAAAACAAGATGTGAATAAAATTTTCTAAAAATATAACATTTCATCTTGGCTTACCTTGATGATAAGTTTGGAATTTCAAACAATATTATAGAAATTTTAGAAATCTTTATTTGGAAAACTTCTGTCAAATGCATTCACATGTAGGGCTCCTGAAATTCCATTTAACTCTCTCTTATTTAAACACTTTCAATATTTATAAAGATTTCATATTCACCGTACACATACAAAGGCAAATGTACACATTTTCAGACATACACATACAAATACACATTTTTCAATTTTCGTTAGTATGTGAGTGTGTCAGCATGTGTGACAGTGTGTGTATCATTACAGTTTATATGCCCCTAAAGAGCTGTTTTTAAATTTTTAATATAATTTTTATTTTGCAAAGGGAAATATTCGTAGCATACTTGCAGGGAAATAACTTAGCCCTATACTTGCTTTTTTATAAGCTGCAGAAAAGTTTCACTTTCTTGAGAAATAATAAAACAAGACGAAATTAAATAAATTGTAAATATTGTATTTAAAAGAAAATGGCATCCAAATGTGTCAAAAATTTAAAAGATTTTATATTTTTAAGATATAGCTAATCTTAAACTATATTCCTGTTTTACGAACATATTGCTAGTTCTATACTAGGAGCTATACAATTTATAAAAAAAAGTTACACATATTTATTTTAATAAATTAAAATATTCCTCACCCACTTTTTAAATACATACCAACAAAACTTATCTTTTTACTCACGTTGCTCTCGAATACTTTTCAATATACGTTAGCCTACTTTTAGGAAACTTTTATCTATCATAACTTCAATCTCACCAAAAACAGTATCTTTTTGTTAAAATTATTATTATGATTGTATTTTTCTAACCTTTATCATCATAACAACTGATATTTATTATTGAGACCATTTATGGCCCAAATAAAAAACAACAACAAGAAAATTATACAATGAATGGCATAATGGCATAACAATATCGACAATAATAGAGAAAAGCCCTGCAGGACGGAGTAGTTGAATCAGATATTTTAACAGCTAATTAGCTACTGGACAGACTTGACAATAGACTAGACTATAGACTAGACAATAGACTAGACAATAGACTAGACAATAAACTAGACAATAGACTAGACTGTAGACTAGACTATAGATTAGACCATAGACAAGACTATAGACTAGACTATAGACTAGACTATAGACTAGACTATAGACTAGACTATAGACTAGACTATAGACTAGACTATAGACTAGACTATAGACTAGACTATAGACTAGACTATAGACTAGACTATAGACTAGACTATAGACTAGACTATAGACTAGACTATAGACTAGACTATAGACTAGACTATAGACTAGACTATAGACTAGACTATAGACTAGACTATAGACTAGACTATAGACTAGACTATAGACTAGACTATAGACTAGACTATAGACCAGACTATAGACTAGACTATAGACTAGACTATAGACTAGACTATAGACTAGACTATAGACAAAACTATAGACTAGACTATATACTAGACTATAGACTAGACTATACACTAGACTATACCCTAGACTATACACTATACTATACACTATACACTATTATACACTATACTATACACTATAGACTAGACTATAGACTAGACTATAGACTCGACTATAGACTAGACTATAGACTAGACTATAGACTAGACTATAGACTAGACTATAGACAAGACTATAGACTAGACTATAGACTAGACTATAGACTAGACTATAGACTAGACTATAGACTAGACTATAGACTAGACTATAGACTAGACTATAGACTAGACTATAGACTAGACTATAGACTAGACTATAGACTAGACTATAGACTAGACTATAGACTAGACTATAGACTAGACTATAGACTAGACTATAGACTAGACTATAGACTAGACTATAGACTAGACTATAGACTAGACTATAGACTAGACTATAGACTAGACTATAGACTAGTCTAGTCTAGGCTATGAAATAGACTATGGAATACGTTATAGACCAGTCTATAGAGTAGACTACGAAATAGACTGTGGAATATACTATTGACTAGACTATAGACTAGACTGTAGGCGACTGCCTAAAGTGGCAACATTGCCACTATATAAAGCTACTGGAGAGTATGAGACACTTAGTGAGAAAAAGTTTATATTTGAAAATTATAGAAAATTGTTACAAAACAACAATAAGCCAAGAAAATCATTTACATTTTTATAGACGTTTATTAACAACCTTGTTTGGTTTTGATAACGTCGTTTATTTCTTTGCCTTTTTTTATTTAGAATGCCAAAGAAAATTGGAGGGTTTTTTAGTTCGAGAGTGTTTTTGGGTCATAAAAGAAATAGCCTTTAACATGCACAACATATACAAACCTATTTGGCAAAAAAATAGAGAAAAAAATGTTAATGATTTTATAAGTAAAGCTAAGTTTTTAATAGATTTTACATTTAATGAGAAATATTAGACATAATAAGTAACACCGAAGGACTTTATTTTTATATCATTAACCGTGTATACTTTGAAGGGTGCTCTAAAAACAGATTTCCTTTATATTTTTCCTGGAACATTCCTTACTTTGTTTTCTTTCAAAAAAAAAATTACTTTTTCTGTTCTTTACCACAAAATAATACGACATATTAAAAACAAACCTTTAAAAATTGTTTACACATATTTAAAGATTATGCATATGATATTAATAAAAACCAAGATAACGTTAAATTTATATGATTTTCTTTTTTTCAAACATTTCTATCATATTTGTATTTGAGATTGCTCTTTACAAAGTAAAAGGACCTTTTGGAATAGATATAAATAGTATCCTATAAAATGTTTGGTATTTTTGCATATTATGTTTATATTAAAAATCTAACAAAAATTCTCTTGGTTTAGCTTTGGCCCTAACGCAAAAATAATCAAATAAAACGAAATATTTCTGTGATAAACAGTCATGTGTTTATCATATA
>NW_025806676.1:0-1316 GCF_022045245.1 Lucilia cuprina
TACACCAAAACAAAGTGCAACTGTAATGCTTTTAAATGATGCATAAACGATTGTCCTGGCATGAAAACTGTCAAAGTTATTTGCAACAATATCGGAACCTCAAATCACCGATCCTTCAAATTGACCATTTTTTAGACGAATACATTATGCAATAAATTATATACCAATTTAAAGTGCAATCATAATGCTTTAAAATGGTGTATAAACGACTGTCCTAGCACGAAAACTACCAAAGTTAATTGCAACCATATCGGAACCTCAGATTACTGCGTTTATTAAACATAGAACAATAATTCTACCGATCCTTCAAATTGGCCATTTTTTAGACGAACACATTATGCCACAAATGATATACTAAATTAAAGTGCAATCATAATGCTTTACAATGATGCATAAATGACTGTCATATCATGAAAACTGTCAAAGTTATTCACAACCATATCGGAACCTCAAATTACCGCCTTTTTAAACCTGGGAAAATAATTCTACCGATCTATCCAATTGACCATTTTCTAAAAATATATTATGCAATAAATTATATACCAAAACAAACGGCAATTTTAATGCTTTAAAATGGTGTATAAACGACTGTCCTAGCACGAAAACTGCCAAGGTTATTTGCAACCATATGGGAACCTCAGATTACTGCGTTTATTAAACATATAACAATAATTCTACCGATCTATCAAATTGACCAATTTCTAAAAATACACATTATGCTACAAATGATATACCATATTAAAGTGCAATCATAATGCTTTAAAATGATGCCCAAATGACTGTCATAGCGTGAAAACTGCCAATGTTATTTGCAGCCATATCGGAACCTTAAAATACCGCGTTTTTAAAGCTGTGAAAATAATTATACTGATCTATCCAATTAGCCATTTTCTAAAAATATATTATGCAACAAATTATATACCAAAACAAATGGCAACTATAATGCAATAAAAAGATATATAAACGACTGCAATAACATGAAAACTATAAATGATATTGCAACCATATCGGAGCCTTAAATTACCGCAATCATAATGCTTTACAATGATGCATAAATGACTGTCATATCATGAAAACTGTCAAAGTTATTCACAACCATATCGGAACCTCAAATTACCGCCTTTTTAAACCTTGGAAAATAATTCTACCGATCTATCCAATTGACCATTTTCTAAAAATACATTATGCAATAAACTATATGCCAAAATAAACGGCAATTTTAATGCTTTAAAATGGTGTACAAACGACTGTCCTAGCACGAAAACTGCCATTTCGAAACTAGCCATTTTCTAAAAATATATTATGCAACAAATTAT
>NW_025806677.1:0-1165 GCF_022045245.1 Lucilia cuprina
TCTAGTTCAGTTCTAGTTCAGTTCTAGTTCAGTTCTAGTTCAGTTCTAGTTCAGTTCTAGTTCAGTTCTTTAAGATTTTCTTTTAAATTTTATTAAAACCTTAGTAAACCATAAAGCTCAATGTCTGAGAACTCTCCACATCCTTTTTGCCTTTTACAAATTGCTTAGTATTTTGTAAAAAAAATCTGACCTTTCACCTATTCTATTACCTTCTTCGTTTTCTCTGGTCATTGCCTAACCTTGTTTAGTATACAGACAATCTGACATTCATTCATTTATTTATGTATTCATCATCTAACCAATAATATTGATTGCCTTGATCTGATTTATGTTTTTTTTGTATTTTCCTGTCATTTTCTTTATGATTTTTTAATGGAACAAATGAAGGTGGAGAAAAAACAAGATACAGAAACAAAGCAAGATAAATAAAGGCAAAATAGATATAGGTAGCAAAAGGAAAAAATATATAGAAAAAAATCATTAGACAGGAAGATACAAAATACAAAAACATATATCTAAAGAATAAAAGATAAAAGTAACTTAATTAAAACAGAATGCCAGTAATTATCGTTTAAGGTAAGGGTTTTTTATAACAATTTTGTTAAAGTCTGTTAAATTCTAAGAGGAAAAAAACATTTAGAGAAAAGGAATAAAAAACAATAGGACTTTAATAGAATTTTCTGCTAACCAAAAATTAATCTAATGTCTATATGTCAAATACTCTTTGAATTTTCCTTTTGAATTCTAGTATATATTTAAATGCAAGATAAAGAAATAAAAAATTAAATTAAAAATTCCTTCCACATTTAATAGTATTATTCTTTGGAATTAAAGGTACATGCACATTTATACTGCGTAGTGCTGTGCAATACATATTAATGAAGTTCAATTGAATAGAAAATTTCAAAATACATTTTACATTGTAGGCTAGACTATAGATTAAACTACAGATTAGATTGTATACTAGACTACAGACTAAACTCCTTTAAATTATAAAACAGACTCTACTCAACAGTAGACTATAGTTTAGACTATATACTAGATAATAGACTAGACCAAAGACTAGGACACTAACTACACTTTAGAATATACTATAGACTAGGCAATAGACTAGACTAGACTTTAGACTAGACTATAGACTAGACTATAGACTAGACTATAGACT
>NW_025806678.1:0-3673 GCF_022045245.1 Lucilia cuprina
ATTAGTTAGTCAATTAGTTAGTCAATTAGTTTGTCAATTAGTTATCTAGCTAGTTACATCCGCAGGCTTTTTCTTTCATTACATAAGTCATACGTATAGACAGACGTTTCAATTTTGATTTTTTTTGGCTCTCACTTGGTAAGAGGTAAAAGTTTTATTAAACATGTGTCATACTCCTATTTTATATAAATCATTTCATTTAATTGTAATTTTTTGGTAATTCCAAATAAATCAATTTATGTGTTGTTTTGAAAAATAATTAATTACAAATACAAATTTTCGCTACCGCTAAAACCATCGACTTTTATTCGTACATACATTCAGTGTGATAAAATGTCAATATGTATATTTAAATATTGTATTCATTATTTTTTCATGTATTTAATGAAATGTTATTCCTTTTGCTTTGGTATTGTAGGCTTATGTTTCTTTGAGTGTATGAAAGTAAAATGTTATTTACAAGTATACATTGTATGTGTATTTGTGCATAGGAGCCATAAATAAGTAAACTAATTGGTTACACTAGTAGTCAAGTTTGGAAATATGTATTTTTGTTGTATATGAATGTTGAAAAAGTAAGAACCCAACTACCATTACCACTGCCACTACGCATTTATTTCTTTCTAAATTGTATATGTGTTAAAATATACATATTTGTCCTGTAAGTATTAACATACATAGATATTAAGGGAATTGTACATTAATACATACGTATATGTATCTATTTATGTGTGTAAAATGTTATGTATGCATATGTATGAATGTATATGTTTAAGAATATGTTGTTATCTTTATACCAGCTCGGGATGTAATGATGCTGCAATTTAGAAACCATAATTGCAAATAGTTTCGCATTTCCTTAATTGTCATTGCTTACTTAAGATGAATTTAAGGCATCCCCAAGAAACTCTTTATTTAACAGCTAGTACTACAAGTGGGCTGACTGGCTGGTTGGTGGAGCTGTGCGATGCTCCTTTGCAGCAGAGTGTAAAAGCTCAAATGTCGTAAGAAAGAAAAAAAAGGAAGCTATTTTAACTTTGTCTAGAAGAGAAATTAGTGGTTTCCATATACGAAATTGGATTTCTTTCATAAATTTTAGATAAAAAAGTTGTTTCATTTTGGGGTTGAAAGTAAATGTGTGTGTGTGTAGATACACAGCTGTTAAAAGGAGATGTTGTAAATGACTTCTATGCTGTAGTTGTTTGCACTTAAAAGAATTTTAATTTTTCATCAACTCTTTAAATACATTTTATACATAAAGCTAACATAATATACAAGGGCATCTATAACAACACACATACATATATGCATAAGTACATCTGTAAATATATGTTTGCATTAATGTGTGTATGTTTAAGTATAACTGCAAATGTAATGTACGTACAATATTACACCGCAAAATAATTTGTCAAGTTTTATTACATCGAAACGACTCACAGACAAATATGTATATTTTAACACAAATACACCTGTACTGCATGTACAGGTATTTGCTGCAATACAATAAGCATCATTTATATATGTATGTATCTATCTATCTGTAATATTGTACAATTTCATGTGTATATTTTGTTTGGAATGGTGTGTTATTGGTTGTTGGAAATCAATGGATAAATAAAACAACAGATAACGTATAAAACAACCAGGAAAATTAAACATACACACACGTTTACATCCTCTACATTTACACATGCAGTCACATTTATTTATTGTCTCTATAACTGAATATGCAGACAGACAGTTAGTTGGTAACATCAGTAGCAGCCGGTAAATAGTGTGAGATTTTTTTTTCAACAACTTTTTTTCTTCTTGTTATTAATATGTATGCGAAAGAGTAAAAATATCATCAGTTCAGTTGAATTGAGTTGAGTTCTGTTCAGTTCAATTCGATTCGAATCGATTGCGGATAGGAGACATATAGCGTTGACAGTTTCATTAAAATTTTGCTTTTCCGCTAGCAATTTATTTGCATTACACACAAGTGACATTATATTACAGAATTGAATCGACAGCTTCTGGAATTACCAATAAAACAAAAAATTTATGTATGTTTGTGTATACTTTAACATTCATGCAGACATATACGGAGCAAACCAATATATCAGATACATCTGCAGCATCATACTGACAAACATGTAAAGAGATGTGTATTAACATTAGGCTTGTTGTGATAAAAGTAATTCTATAACTATCTATCTATCTATCTATCTATCTATCTATCTATCTATCTATCTATCTATCTATCTATCTATCTATCTATCTATCTATCTATCTATCTATCTATCTATCTATCTATCTATCTATCTATCTATCTATCTATCTATCTATCTATCTATCTATCTATCTATCTATCTATCTATCTATCTATCTATCTATCTATTTATATTTATGATTTTTCCACAACGCAAGCACGTCTAATGAAAACCGACATACATATGTACCTTCTAAAATATTTACGCATGGATTTATATTTTTATATCAGTATAAATACAAAAATATTATGGTAGATTCATTTACACTTACAATCGTAAAATTTCACACAAATATACACACACATATATACAAACACATTGTAGCATTTGATTTTGTATTTCCTATACAGGGTATAACATAATAAAACAATTTTTGCCGCAAACATTCAGATGACAAAACTAAATTGACAATTATTTAAATTATTGCTAAATTAGTTTGATATTAGATTTATTTCATTTTAGAAAACAAAAATTTTTAGCTAATCTCAGACATTGAACATTAGAAATTTCAACAAAAAAGAGTTAAATAAACAATACATTTTAGGGGGATTAACCCTGTACAATTTGATCATTTGTTAACAAATACTTATTTGTTGGTGTTGTGTATTTGTGTTTATATTTTATTAATATTAAGTTTCAGTCTCATACACAATAAAAGAAAAAACAAATCACCTGAGATTGAAATGTTGTTGTAGTTGGTTTTATTTTTATTATACTTTCAGTATAATAAAATATTTTTAATATGACATCATCATCATCACTAGATAACTGTTATTTGCACAAGGTGTCGTTCGTTATGTCTGTCTGTCTCTCTATCTCTTTCAGTGATAATGAGATGTTGTCACTTCATATTTGGTGTCATCAATAGAAATAAATTTATTTCAATTGCATTTGATTACGGAATCGATTTAAATTTGCTTGTTTTTTGGTGTTGAAAAATAAAAACAAATCTACAAACAAATAAATGGGAAATACACATTTGTAATATTACTTTGGTGAACATTCTTTATGTTATTATTAAAAAGGTTTCAGCTACATTTGACTTCATGAAAGTTTTTTTGGTGAAACTTTTTTCATTTTATCTCTAATATAAATATAGATAGAATTTATAGTTTTGTAAAATATTGCCATATAAACAAAACGTACGCAGTTTATAATTATCTGAGATTATAATTTGTATAAAAAGTTGACAGTTTCTTTGACACTTAACCCTTCAGAAAGTTCAATTGGCTTTTAAAACACGAGATATCGATGACTTGTATAGTTTTAAAGAGTTTAACTTTTCACTCAATGTCTCTTGTTAAGTAATCATTCGAATTTTATTAAAAAAACTTAATTTTCAAGTTAAAAATCGCAAAAAAAAACTTCAAAAATATATAGCAGGTACTTCACCAAATTAGGCGTATACGTAATAATTATAT
>NW_025806679.1:0-1530 GCF_022045245.1 Lucilia cuprina
CAAAAAAAAAAAAAAAAAATAAGGGCTTCATATTTCTGCTTTCTTAATTATAGATTTTAAAATCTCTAATATAACTGTGATATATGCTTTTTAAATTAAGACTGTTGTAGTAGAACAATGACAGAAAATTATTTGCAAAGTACAAAACTTAATTGAATATTCCAAATTAAATTCTTAGAAGCCTTCTGATTTTTACCCTTATTCAAAATGGAAGTAAAATAACAAAAGTATTTTTAACTCTTTTTTTTTACATAAAGTGAGTCTGACCCAAAGCAATAGCATAATACGATACCAAAAAAGTATCTAAATGAAGTGTGTTTGTATGTAAAAGTAGATATTTTAACTTGTTTAATTGAGTGACAATATGAAATGAATTCAGTTGTAAGAAATGAAAAAGAGAATTTATTCAACCTTCATTGGTTTCGTATAAAAGAGTTACAATGTTGTTGGTTGGTATTAGTTCGAGAAAGTTGTCAGACAGAGTTTTTCTATTTGTTCAGTTTTGTATTATTTTTACTTTTTTTGCGTGTGACTGGAATATTTTTGTGGAAAAAAAGTTGATGAAACTATTGTTTAATGATATTTGATTTTTTGATTGAACTGTATGTGCAGAAAAAGTGTTTGGAATAAAAATTTTCTAATTGAATTTTAAAATTAAATTTTGTCCTTTCATAAAAAGAATGTGTTTTTAAATAAAGTTGATTGTAAATTCTGCCTACATAAGAAATCGTGAATAAATCTTAAATTTACTTGACTTTAACATAATTTTTTTGATATAGTTTCCAAAATTTTATATATAATAAAAATTTAATGCCCATTAGTTTATTTAAAAATTCATTACTATTTAAGCAGTAATAGTTTTTAAAAATATAATTATATTATCCACTTTAACAGAATTTTAACAAGACAAGAATAAAAGTTACAAAATAATATTTGTCTAGTTACCGCCTTTATTTTACTAGTTTTTTTAGCCTTTTTATTATTTTTGTGAAGTTTTCCGTGCAAAATAATGACTTTTGCCATTAAAGACAAAGATGTCATTTAGAATATTATTTCAGATTTTTATCTTTAACATGGCTTGTTTTTTCGTTGACACTTACTCGTGTCTAGCTTTACTTACTATGTACCACTTACACTTGCATTTTCATGGCAGCATAAAAAATGAAAATGTTAAGAATTTAAAAAAAAATATATATAAATATGTGTGTGTATGTATATGTTTTTATGATTCAGCTCTTGTTTTTAAAATTTTTATGGTCTTGCTAAAAGATGATAGTAATATGGTGATGTAAAATGTTACTACTTTTGTAACAGGCGATAGTATGCCAATGATTAATGCATGAAAGAATTTACATTACTTCAGGTTTAGTTCTAGTTCAGCTCAATTCTAGTCCAGTTCTAGTTAAGTTTTAGTTCAGCTCAATTCTAGTTCAGTTCTAGTTCAGTTCTAGTTCAGTTCTAGTTCAGTTCTAGTTCAGTTCTAGTTCAGTTCTAGTTCAGTTCTAGTTCAGTTCTAGTTCAGTTCTAGTT
>NW_025806680.1:0-1196 GCF_022045245.1 Lucilia cuprina
TCAACTCATTAACATGTCGTCTTTCTATGAAAGCAAAAATTGCGTGTTTAATTAATTTAATTTTAATCCCAGATTAAACACAAATATTTTCATGCTTCTTCACTAACTCCTTAAAGGTGTGAAAAAAAGTTTCAAACTAAAACGACATTAACGAAGTAGACTTCTTTAGTATTTCAACAAATTGTGTTGCGAAGAGGAAAAATTTTGTATTAAACGGCAGTCAAAGGAAAAATATAAAGAAAAATCCTTTAAATTAATATATGGAAAAAAAGAAGAGAAAAAAAAAAACAACACGAATCGAGTTGATAAAAAATTCAACTTGAAGCGTTGTGCTCACATTTATGGTAAACCATAAATTAACCTTTTATCTTAATTGTTTTGAAAAGAGACACTTAAAAAGCTTTTATATGTATGTCTTCCAAATGATATGGAAATTATTGCAATGGCATGGCCAAAGAGAAGTCTATTAGCGGCATGAAAAATGTCCAATTAACACGCGAATTCACGCCTGCGCTTTTTTTGGGCATTTTCTTTTTCACGACAAACTATTTTTCAAGTAACTTTTTTAGGCTTGAAAAGTTGTTGCTGTTTTTTTGGACTGTAAAAGAATTAAAGAAAAAGTGTTGACAAAAAATTGTCTTTTCTCTAAAGGCGTTCTTTAGCTATTTCCAACCATTTATGTTTTTTACAAAACATTTTTCCTTAATCACCCAGAAAATTGTGTTTTTTAGAAGATTAATGTGTGCCTGTCTTTAGCCGTAAGTAGGAAACTAAATAGTTTAAGAAAAAACACCACTCAGCCTTAAACTGTACAAAACGGCGTTTAAATGCTGGTGAGTGTAGAGTATGTTATGCGTCATGACATTTTAGGCAATAAATCATATTTGGTAAAGACAAAGAAACAAAGAAAAAAGGAAAGAGCTTTAAAGAAAACAACAAAAAAACCTTTTGGCTACAGCTAATAAAATGGCCACATTAAATTGCCGTTTAAATACTCAAATCAAAATAGCAAAAGCAGTGGTCGGCTACAGTGGTGGCTGGTGGTATAAATTACACAAAATCAAAAGACTTAAAACACAAGCGTATTTTTTGTTGCATAAACTGAAAGCACAATGGGATAAAAATGAACTATGTCGAGACTGAATTACTAGTAGACTATAGACAGGCTATACACTAGAATATAGACTAGCCTATAG
>NW_025806681.1:0-1104 GCF_022045245.1 Lucilia cuprina
AGTCTATAGTCTAGTCTATAGTCTAGTCTATAGTCTAGTCTATAGTCTGGTCTATAGTCTAGTCTATAGTCTAGTCTATAGTCTAGTCAATAGTCTAGTCTATAGTCTTGTCTAGTCTATAGTCTAGAACAAAATAGAACTGTGTGGCAGACACAGTTCTATTTTGTAAAGAACTGTGTCTGTCACACTTGTTTAAGTCTCTTAATATTGTCTCATAATGGCAAATCTTTATGCTAAATATTTACTATTAGTAAATTTTTAGTTACCAAAGAGCTTTTTAAGTTAGCAGCACATTATTGCACATATGTCACCAATTTTGTCATACTTTTCTGTAACTTCGCCACAAGCAGTTAACCGTATAGTTCTCGTGCCAAACCATTCTTACTACCCAACTGTCTGTAATTGGTTTTTCAGATTTTACAAAGAAAGGCTATTAAAATCCTATTACATTTATAACACGCTTTAAAATACATATGATTTCGGAAAAAAATCTATTAATAGAATAATAATTTTATTGCAAATCGTAAAATATCTTGTTCCCATAATCAATATTTATATAAATATAGCAAAAATCTAATACGTTATTAGACTTTTCAAAATATTGGGAAATCAAGCCATTCACTTAATTTGAAAAATTTATTTTTAATTTATACATTTATATATACAACATTCATATATACGTCAAGACATGCAGGCATTTAAAAATAATAAATGAACCTAACGATATCAATCTATGATACGGTGCGTATTTTAACACATTTGTAACTTTAAGTCTAAACAGAGGAAAAATTACGAAGAAACATAAAGCATAGAAATAAAATCATATCATACTTCAACATGACGTTAGGAAAAATCTAAATAAAAGTTGTTAAAAACCAAATCAAAATGGGTGTAAAAAGTGGCTGGGAGAGACAAAATATTTTTGCGAAATTTGTAGTCAACGGCAGCGAATTAAAGATGTCTATACACATGGAATATGTCATCAACATTTTTTACTATAATTCTATCTATCTATCTATCTATCTATCTATCTATCTATCTATCTATCTATCTATCTATCTATCTATCTATCTATCTATCTATCTATCTATCTATCTATCTATC